>NW_022279801.1:0-66239 GCF_009193385.2 Nasonia vitripennis
GACCAAATTTGCAGATTACATCTTGTGATATGCGTGAATACATAGAGCAGTCGTCATTTGTCATTCACACACAGATATCTTTAGAAAACCAGATCATATCTGCACATGTGAGTATTCGCAGCATCCCTTTCATCTGGACCAAATCTGCAGATTACATCTCTGTGATATGCGTGAATACATAGAGCAGTCGTCATTTATCATTCACACACAGATATCTTTAGAAAACCAGATCATATCTGCATATATGAGTATTCGCAGCATCCCTTTCATCTGGACCAAAATTGTGCAGATTACATCTTGTGATATGCGTGAATACATAGAGCAGTCGTCATTTGTCATTCACACACAGATATCTTTAGAAAACCAGATCATATCTGCATATGTGAGTATTCGCAGCATCCCGTTGATCTGGACCAAATCTGCAGATTACGTTCTAGTGATATGCGTGAATACATAGATCAGTCGTCATTTATCATTCACAAACAGATATCTTTAGAAAACCAGATCATATCTGCATAGGTGATTATTGCAGCATTCCTTTCATCCGGACCAAATTTGCAGATTACGTCTCGTGATATGCGTGAATACATAGAGCAGTCGTCATTTGTCATTCACACACAGATATCTTTAGAAAACCAGATCATATCTGCACATATGTATTCGCAGCATCCCTTTCATCTGGACCAAATTGCAGATTACATCTTGTGATATGCGTGAATACATAGAGCAGTCGTCATTTTCATTCACAAACAGATATCTTTAGAAAACCAGATCATATCTGCACATGTGAGTATTCAGAGCATCCCTTTCATCTGGACCAAATCTGCAGATAATTCTCGTGATATGCGTGAATACATAGAGATGTCGACATTTTACATTTACAAACAGATATCTTTAGAAAACCAGATCATATCTGCACAGGTTAGTTTCGCAGCATCCCTTTCATCCGCACTAAATATGCAGATTACGTCTTGATATGCGTGAATACATAGAACAGTCGTCATTTGTATTCACACACAGATATCTTTAGAAAACCAGATCATATCTGCACATATGAGTATTCGCAGCATCCCTTTCATCTGGACCAAATCTGCAGATAACTCTCGTGATATGCGTGAATACATAGAGCAGTCGACATTTATCATTCACAAACAGATATCTTTAGAAAACCAGATCATATCTGCATATGTGAGTATTCGCAGCATCCTTTGATCTGGACCAAATTTGCAGATTACATCTTGTGATATGCGTGAATACATAGAGCAGTCGTCATTTATCATTCACACACAGATATCTTTAGAAAACCAGATCATATCTGCACATATGAGTATTCGCAGCATCCCTTTCATCTGGACCAAATCTGCAGATTACATCTTGTGATATGCGTGAATACATAGAGCAGTCGTCATTTTCATCCATAAACAGATATCTTTAGAAAACCAGATCATATCTGCACAGGTGAGTATTCAGAGCATCCCTTTCATCTGGACCAAATCTGCAGATAACGTCTGTGATATGCGTGAATACATAGAGCTGTCGACATTCTCATTCACAAAAGATATCTTTAGAAAACCAGATCATATCTGCATATGTGAGTATTCGCAGCATCCCTTACATCCGCAATAAATCTGCAGATAACATCTTGTGATATGCGTGAATACATAGAGTAGTCGTCATTTATCATTCACAAACAGATATCTTTAGAAAACCAGATCATATCTGCATAGGTGAGTATTCGCAGCATCCCTTACATCCGCACTAAATCTGCAGATAACATCTTGTGATATGCGTGAATATATAGGGTAGTCGTCATTTATTATTTACAAACAGATATCTTTAGAAAACCAGGTCATATCTGCATATGTGAGTATTCGCAGCATCCCGTTGATCTGGACCAAATTTGCAGATTACATCTTGTGATATGCGTGAATACATAGAGCAGTCGTCATTTATCATTCACAAACAGATATCTTTAGAAAACCAGATCATATCTGCATAGTGAGTATTCGCAGCATCCCTTTCATCTGGACCAAATTTGCAGATTACATCTTGTGATATGCGTGAATACATAGAGCAGTCGTCATTTGTCATTCACACACAGATATCTTTAGAAAACCAGATCATATCTGCATATATGAGTATTCGCAGCATCCCTTTCATCTGGACCAAATTTGCAGATTACATCTTGTGATATGCGTGAATACATAGAGCAGTCGTCATTTTTCATTCACAAACAGATATCTTTAGAAAACCAGATCATATCTGCACATATGAGTATTCGCAGCATCCCTTTCATCTGGACCAAATCTGCAGATAACATCTCGTGATATGCGTGAATACATAGAGCAGTCGTCATTTTCATTCACACACAGATATCTTTAGAAAACCAGATCATATCTGCACATGTGAGTATTCGCAGCATCCCTTTCATCTGGACCAAATTGCAGATTACATCTTGTGATATGCGTGAATACATAGAGCAGTCGTCATTTATCATTCACACACAGATATCTTTAGAAAACCAGATCATATCTGCACATATGAGTATTCGCAGCATCCCTTTCATCTGGACCAAATCTGCAGATTACATCTGTGATATGCGTGAATACATAGAGCAGTCGTCATTTATCATTCACAAACAGATATCTTTAGAAAACCAGATCATATCTGCACATTTTATTCGCAGCATCCCTTCATCTGGACCAAATTTGCAGATTACGTCTTGTGATATGCGTGAATACATAGAGCAGTCGTCATTTGTCATTCACAAACAGATATCTTTAGAAAACCAGATCATATCTGCACATATGAGTATTCGCAGCATCCCTTTCATCTGGACCAAATCTGCAGATTACGTCTCGTGATATGCGTGAATACATAGAGCAGTCGTCATTTATCATTCACAAAGAGATATCTTTAGAAAACCAGATCATATCTGCACATGTGAGTATTCGCAGCATCCCTTTCATCTGGACCAAATTGCAGATTACATCTTGTGATATGCGTGAATACATAGAGAGCAGTCGTCATTTATCATTCACAAACAGATATCTTTAGAAAACCAGATCATATCTGCATTAGGTATTATGCAGCATCCCTTTCATCTGGACCAAATCTGCAGATACATCTCGTGATATGCGTGATACCAGAGCAGTCGTCATTTATCATTCACAACAGATATCTTTAGAAAACCAGATCATATCTGCATATATGAGTATTCGCAGCATCCCTTTCATCTGGACCAAATTTGCAGATTACATCTTGTGATTTGCGTGAATACATAGAGCAGTCGTCATTTTTCATTCATAAAACAGATATCTTTAGAAAACCAGATCATATCTGCACAGGTGATATTCGCAGCATTCCTTTCATCTGGACCAAATCTGCAGATTACGTCTCGTGATATGCGTGAATACATAGAGCAGTCGTCATTTATCATTCACAAACAGATATCTTTAGAAAACCAGATCATATCTGCATATTGAGTATTCGCAGCATCCCTTTCATCTGGACCAAAATTGCAGATTACATCTTGTGATATGCGTGAATACATAGAGCAGTCGTCATTTTTCATTCACAAACAGATATCTTTAGAAAACCAGATCATATCTGCATAGGTGAGTATTCGCAGCATCCCTTTCATCCGGACCAAATTGCAGATTACATCTTGTGATATGCGTGAATACATAGAGCAGTCGTCATTTTCATTCACACACAGATATCTTTAGAAAACCAGATCATATCTGCATATATGAGTATTCGCAGCATCCCTTTCATCTGGACCAAATTTGCAGATTACATCTTGTGATATGCGTGAATACATAGAGCAGTCGTCATTTATCATTCAAAACAGATATCTTTAGAAAACCAGATCATATCTGCACTGTGATTATTCGCAGCATTCCTTTCATCTGGACCAAATTTGCAGATTACATCTGTGATATGCGTGAATACATAGAGCAGTCGTCATTTATCATTCACAAACAGATATCTTTAGAAAACCAGATCATATCTGCATATTGAGTATTCGCAGCATCCCTTTCATCTGGACCAAATTTGCAGATTACATCTTGTGATATGCGTGAATACATAGAGCAGTCGTCATTTGTCATTCACAAACAGATATCTTTAGAAAACCAGATCATATCTGCATATGTGAGTATTCGCAGCATCCCTTTCATCTGGACCAAATTTGCAGATTACATCTTGTGATATGCGTGAATACATAGAGCAGTCGTCATTTATCATTCACAAACAGATATCTTTAGAAAACCAGATCATATCTGCATATGTGAGTATTCGCAGCATCCTTTCATCCGGACCAAATTGCAGATTACATCTTGTGATATGCGTGAATACATAGAGCAGTCGTCATTTATCATTCACAAACAGATATCTTTAGAAACCAGATCATATCTGCATATGTGAGTATTCGCAGCATCCCTTTCATCTGGACAAAATTGCAGATTACATCTTGTGATATGCGTGAATACATAGAGCAGTCGTCATTTTCATTCACAAACAGATATCTTTAGAAACCAGATCATATCTGCACATGTGAGTATTCGCAGCATCCCTTTCATCCTGGACCAAATCTGCAGATTACGTCTCGTGATATGCGTGAATACATAGAGCAGTCGTCATTTATCATTCACAAACAGATATCTTTAGAAAACCAGATCATATCTGCACAGTGAGTATTCGCAGCATCCCTTTCATCTGGACCAAATCTGCAGATTACATCTTGTGATATGCGTGAATACATAGAGCAGTCGTCATTTATCATTCACAAACAGATATCTTTAGAAAACCAGATCATATCTGCATATGTGAGTATTCGCAGCATCCCTTTCATCTGGACCAAATTTGCAGATTACATCTTGTGATATGCGTGAATACATAGAGCAGTCGTCATTTATCATTCACACACAGATATCTTTAGAAAACCAGATCATATCTGCATATGTGAGTATTCGCAGCATTCCTTTCATCTGGACCAAATTTGCAGATTACGTCTGTGATATGCGTGAATACATAGAGCAGTCGTCATTTATCATTCACACACAGATATCTTTAGAAAACCAGATCATATCTGCACATATGAGTATTCGCAGCATCCCTTTCATCTGGACCAAATTTGCAGATTACATCTTGTGATTGCGTGAATACATAGAGCAGTCGTCATTTTTCATTCACAAACAGATATCTTTAGAAAACCAGATCATATCTGCACAGGTGAGTATTCGCAGCATCCCTTTCATCTGGACCAAATCTGCAGATAACGTCTCGTGATATGCGTGAATACATAGAGCAGTCGTCATTTATCATTCACAAACAGATATCTTTAGAAAACCAGATCATATCTGCACATGTGAGTATTCGCAGCATCCCTTTCATCTGGACCAAATTTGCAGATTACATCTGTGATATGCGTGAATACATAGAGCAGTCGTCATTTATCATTCACAAACAGATATCTTTAGAAAACCAGATCATATCTGCATATGTGAGTATTCGCAGCATCCCTTTCATCTGGACCAAATTGCAGATTACATCTTGTGATATGCGTGAATACATAGAGCAGTCGTCATTTATCATTCACAAACAGATATCTTTAGAAAACCAGATCATATCTGCATATGTGAGTATTCGCAGCATCCCTTTCATCTGGACCAAATTTGCAGATTACATCTTGTGATATGCGTGAATACATAGAGCAGTCGTCATTTATCATTCACAAACAGATATCTTTAGAAAACCAGATCATATCTGCATATATGAGTATTCGCAGCATCCCTTTCATCTGGACCAAATTTGCAGATTACATCTTGTGATATGCGTGAATACATAGAGCAGTCGTCATTTATCATTCAACACAGATATCTTTAGAAAACCAGATCATATCTGCATATATGAGTATTCGCAGCATCCCTTTCATCTGGACCAAATTTGCAGATTACATCTTGTGATATGCGTGAATACATAGAGCAGTCGTCATTTGTCATTCACAAACAGATATCTTTAGAAAACCAGATCATATCTGCATATGTGAGTATTCGCAGCATCCCTTTCATCTGGACCAAATTTGCAGATTACATCTTGTGATATGCGTGAATACATAGAGCAGTCGTCATTTATCATTCACAAACAGATATCTTTAGAAAACCAGATCATATCTGCATATGAGTATTTCGCAGCATCCTTTCATCTGGACCAAATTTGCAGATTACATCTCGTGATATGCGTGAATACATAGAGCAGTCGTCATTTATCATTCACACACAGATATCTTTAGAAAACCAGATCATATCTGCATATGTGAGTATTCGCAGCATCCCTTTCATCTGGACCAAATTTGCAGATTACATCTTGTGATATGCGTGAATACATAGAGCAGTCGTCATTTATCATTCACAAACAGATATCTTTAGAAAACCAGATCATATCTGCACATATGAGTATTCGCAGCATCCCTTTCATCTGGACCAAATTTGCAGATTACGTCTTGTGATATGCGTGAATACATAGAGCAGTCGTCATTTGTCATTCACACACAGATATCTTTAGAAAACCAGATCATATCTGCACATATGAGTATTCGCAGCATCCCTTTCATCTGGACCAAATCTGCAGATAACTTCTTGTGATATGCGTGAATACATAGAGCAGTCGTCATTTATCATTCACAAACAGATATCTTTAGAAAACCAGATCATATCTGCATATGTGAGTATTCGCAGCATCCCTTCATCTGGACCAAATTGCAGATTACATCTTGTGATATGCGTGAATACATAGAGCAGTCGTCATTTATCATTCACAACAGATATCTTTAGAAACCAGATCATATCTGCATATATGAGTATTCGCAGCATCCCTTTCATCTGGACCAAATTTGCAGATTACATCTTGTGATATGCGTGAATACATAGAGCAGTCGTCATTTTCATTCACAAACAGATATCTTTAGAAAACCAGATCATATCTGCACATGTGAGTATTCGCAGCATCCCTTTCATCTGGACCAAATCTGCAGATTACGTCTTGTGATATGCGTGAATACATAGAGCAGTCGTCATTTATCATTCACAACAGATATCTTTAGAAAACCAGATCATATCTGCATAGGTGAGTATTCGCAGCATCCCTTTCATCTGGACCAAATTTGCAGATTACATCTTGTGATATGCGTGAATACATAGAGCAGTCGTCATTTATCATTCACACACAGATATCTTTAGAAAAACCAGATCATATCTGCATATTGAGTATTCGCAGCATCCCTTTCATCTGGACCAAATCTGCAGATTACATCTTGTGATATGCGTGAATACATAGAGCAGTCGTCATTTATCATTCACAAACAGATATCTTTAGAAAACCAGATCATATCTGCATATAGTGAGTATTCGCAGCATCCCTTTCATCTGGACCAAATTTGCAGATTACATCTTGTGATATGCGTGAATACATAGAGCAGTCGTCATTTATCATTCACAACAGATATCTTTAGAAAACCAGATCATATCTGCATATGTGAGTATTCGCAGCATCCCTTCATCTGGACCAAATTTGCAGATTACATCTTGTGATATGCGTGAATACATAGAGCAGTCGTCATTTATCATTCACAAACAGATATCTTTAGAAAACCAGATCATATCTGCATATGTGAGTATTCGCAGCATTCCTTTCATCTGGACCAAATTTGCAGATTACATCTTGTGATATGCGTGAATACATAGAGCAGTCGTCATTTATCATTCACAACACAGATATCTTTAGAAAACCAGATCATATCTGCACATGTGAGTATTCGCAGCATCCCTTTCATCTGGACCAAATTTGCAGATTACATCTTGTGATATGCGTGAATACATAGAGCAGTCGTCAT
Source organism: Nasonia vitripennis (assembly GCF_009193385.2). NCBI lineage: Eukaryota > Metazoa > Arthropoda > Insecta > Hymenoptera > Pteromalidae > Nasonia > Nasonia vitripennis. The sequence continues at coordinate 7,895 of NW_022279801.1, forward strand.
TTTCATTCACAAACAGATATCTTTAGAAAACCAGATCATATCTGCACAGTGAGTATTCGCAGCATCCCTTTCATCTGGACCAAATTGCAGATTACTCTTGTGATATGCGTGAATACATAGAGCAGTCGTCATTTATCATTCACACACAGATATCTTTAGAAAACCAGATCATATCTGCACATTGAGTATTCGCAGCATCCCTTTCATCTGGACCAAATTTGCAGATTACATCTTGTGATATGCGTGAATACATAGAGCAGTCGTCATTTATCATTCACAAACAGATATCTTTAGAAAACCAGATCATATCTGCATATGTGAGTATTCGCAGCATCCCTTTCATCTGGACCAAATTTGCAGATTACATCTTGTGATATGCGTGAATACATAGAGCAGTCGTCATTTATCATTCACAAACAGATATCTTTAGAAAACCAGATCATATCTGCATATGTGAGTATTCGCAGCATCCCTTTCATCTGGACCAAATTTGCAGATTACATCTTGTGATATGCGTGAATACATAGAGCAGTCGTCATTTATCATTCACAAACAGATATCTTTAGAAAACCAGATCATATCTGCACATGAGTATTCGCAGCATCCCTTTCATCTGGACCAAATTTGCAGATTACATCTTGTGATATGCGTGAATACATAGAGCAGTCGTCATTTATCATTCACACACAGATATCTTTAGAAAACCAGATCATATCTGCATATGTGAGTATTCGCAGCATCCCTTCATCTGGACCAAATTTGCAGATTACATCTTGTGATATGCGTGAATACATAGAGCAGTCGTCATTTATCATTCACAAACAGATATCTTTAGAAAACCAGATCATATCTGCATATGATTATTTGCAGCATTCCTTTCATCCGGACCAAATTTGCAGATTACGTCTCGTGATATGCGTGAATACCTAGAGCAGTCGTCATTTGTCATTCACACACAGATATCTTTAGAAAACCAGATCATATCTGCACATATGAGTATTCGCAGCATCCCTTTCATCTGGACCAAATTTGCAGATTACATCTTGTGATATGCGTGAATACATAGAGCAGTCGTCATTTTTCATTCATAAACAGATATCTTTAGAAAACCAGATCATATCTGCACAGGTGAGTATTCGCAGCATCCCTTTCATCTGGACCAAATCTGCAGATTACGTCTCGTGATATGCGTGAATACATAGAGCAGTCGTCATTTATCATTCACAAACAGATATCTTTAGAAAACCAGATCATATCTGCATATGTGAGTATTCGCAGCATCCCTTTCATCTGGACCAAATTTGCAGATTACGTCTTGTGATATGCGTGAATACATAGAGCAGTCGTCATTTATCATTCACAAACAGATATCTTTAGAAAACCAGATCATATCTGCATATGTGAGTATTCGCAGCATCCCTTTCATCTGGACCAAATCTGCAGATTACATCTCGTGATATGCGTGAATACATAGAGCAGTCGTCATTTATCATTCACAAACAGATATCTTTAGAAAACCAGATCATATCTGCACATGTGAGTATTCGCAGCATCCCTTTCATCTGGACCAAATTTGCAGATTACATCTTGTGATATGCGTGAATACATAGAGCAGTCGTCATTTATCATTCACACACAGATATCTTTAGAAAACCAGATCATATCTGCACATATGAGTATTCGCAGCATCCCTTTCATCTGGACCAAATCTGCAGATTACATCTTGTGATATGCGTGAATACATAGAGCAGTCGTCATTTTTCATTCATAAACAGATATCTTTAGAAAACCAGATCATATCTGCACAGGTGAGTATTCGCAGCATCCCTTTCATCTGGACCAAATCTGCAGATAACGTCTTGTGATATGCGTGAATACATAGAGCAGTCGTCATTTCCATTCACAAACAGATATCTTTAGAAAACCAGATCATATCTGCATATGTGAGTATTCGCAGCATCCTTTCATCTGGACCAAATCTGCAGATTACATCTGTGATATGCGTGAATACATAGAGCAGTCGTCATTTATCATTCACAAACAGATATCTTTAGAAAACCAGATCATATCTGCACATGTGAGTATTCGCAGCATCCCTTTCATCTGGACCAAATTTGCAGATTACGTCTGTGATATGCGTGAATACATAGAGCAGTCGTCATTTTTCATTCACAAACAGATATCTTTAGAAAACCAGATCATATCTGCATATGTGAGTATTCGCAGCATCCCTTTCATCTGGACCAAATTTGCAGATTACATCTTGTGATATGCGTGAATACATAGAGCAGTCGTCATTTATCATTCACAAACAGATATCTTTAGAAAACCAGATCATATCTGCATAGGTGATTATTTGCAGCATCCTTTCATCCGGACCAAATTTGCAGATTACGTCTCGTGATATGCGTGAATACATAGAGCAGTCGTCATTTGTCATTCACACACAGATATCTTTAGAAAACCAGATCATATCTGCACATATGATTATTCGCAGCATCCTTTCATCTGGACCAAATTTGCAGATTACATCTTGTGATATGCGTGAATACATAGAGCAGTCGTCATTTTTCATTCACAAACAGATATCTTTAGAAAACCAGATCATATCTGCACAGTGAGTATTCGCAGCATCCCTTTCATCTGGACCAAATCTGCAGATAACGTCTTGTGATATGCGTGAATACATAGAGCAGTCGTCATTTATCATTCACAAACAGATATCTTTAGAAAACCAGATCATATCTGCACAGGTGAGTATTCGCAGCATCCCTTTCATCTGGACCAAATCTGCAGATTACGTCTCGTGATATGCGTGAATACATAGAGCAGTCGTCATTTATCATTCACAAACAGATATCTTTAGAAAACCAGATCATATCTGCATATGTGAGTATTCGCAGCATCCCTTTCATCTGGACCAAATTTGCAGATTACATCTTGTGATATGCGTGAATACATAGAGCAGTCGTCATTTATCATTCACAAACAGATATCTTTAGAAAACCAGATCATATCTGCATAGGTGATTATTTGCAGCATCCCTTTCATCCCGGACCAAATTTGCAGATTACATCTCGTGATATGCGTGAATACATAGAGCAGTCGTCATTTATCATTCACACACAGATATCTTTAGAAAACCAGATCATATCTGCATATATGAGTATTCGCAGCATCCCTTTCATCTGGACCAAATCTGCAGATTACATCTTGTGATATGCGTGAATACATAGAGCAGTCGTCATTTTTCATTCACAAACAGATATCTTTAGAAAACCAGATCATATCTGCACAGGTGAGTATTCAGCAGCATCCCTTTCATCTGGACCAAATCTGCAGATAACGTCTTGTGATATGCGTGAATACATAGAGCAGTCGTCATTTTCATTCACAAACAGATATCTTTAGAAAACCAGATCATATCTGCATATGTGAGTATTCGCAGCATCCCTTGATCTGGACCAAATTTGCAGGTTACATCTTTTGATATGCGTGAATACATAGAGCAGTCGTCATTTATCATTCACAAACAGATATCTTTAGAAAACCAGATCATATCTGCATATGTGAGTATTCGCAGCATTCCTTACATCCGGACCAAATATGCAGATTACATCTTGTGATATGCGTGAATACATAGAGCAGTCGTCATTTATCATTCACAAACAGATATCTTTAGAAAACCAGATCATATCTGCATATGTGAGTATTCGCAGCATCCCGTTGATCTGGACCAAATTTGCAGATTACATCTTGTGATATGCGTGAATACATAGAGCAGTCGTCATTTATCATTCACAAACAGATATCTTTAGAAAACCAGATCATATCTGCATATATGAGTATTCGCAGCATCCCTTTCATCTGGACCAAATTTGCAGATTACATCTTGTGATATGCGTGAATACATAGAGCAGTCGTCATTTGTCATTCACACACAGATATCTTTAGAAAACCAGATCATATCTGCACATATGAGTATTCGCAGCATTCCTTTCATCTGGACCAAATTGCAGATTACATCTTGTGATATGCGTGAATACATAGAGCAGTCGTCATTTATCATTCACAAACAGATATCTTTAGAAAACCAGATCATATCTGCACATATGAGTATTCGCAGCATCCCGTTGATCTGGACCAAATTTGCAGATTACATCTTGTGATATGCGTGAATACATAGAGCAGTCGTCATTTATCATTCACAAACAGATATCTTTAGAAAACCAGATCATATCTGCACATGTGAGTATTCGCAGCATCCCTTTCATCTGGACCAAATTTGCAGATTACGTCTTGTGATATGCGTGAATACATAGAGCAGTCGTCATTTATCATTCACACACAGATATCTTTAGATAACCAGATCATATCTGCATATGTGAGTATTCGCAGCATCCCTTTCATCTGGACCAAATTTGTAGATTACATCTTGTGATATGCGTGAATACATAGAGCAGTCGTCATTTGTCATTCACAAACAGATATCTTTAGAAAACCAGATCATATCTGCACATGTGAGTATTCGCAGCATCCCTTTCATCTGGACCAAATTTGCAGATTACATCTTGTGATATGCGTGAATACATAGAGCAGTCGTCATTTATCATTCACAAACAGATATCTTTAGAAAACCAGATCATATCTGCACATGTGAGTATTCGCAGCATCCCTTTCATCTGGACCAAATCTGCAGATTACATCTTGTGATATGCGTGAATACATAGAGCAGTCGTCATTTATCATTCACAAACAGATATCTTTAGAAAACCAGATCATATCTGCATATGTGAGTATTCGCAGCATCCCTTTCATCTGGACCAAATTTGCAGATTACATCTTGTGATATGCGTGAATACATAGAGCAGTCGTCATTTATCATTCACAAACAGATATCTTTAGAAAACCAGATCATATCTGCACAGGTGAGTATTCGCAGCATCCCTTTCATCTGGACCAAATCTGCAGATTACGTCTCGTGATATGCGTGAATACATAGAGCAGTCGTCATTTGTCATTCACAAACAGATATCTTTAGAAAACCAGATCATATCTGCACATATGAGTATTCGCAGCATCCCTTTCATCTGGACCAAATCTGCAGATTACATCTTCGTGATATGCGTGAATACATAGAGCAGTCGTCATTTATCATTCACAAACAGATATCTTTAGAAAACCAGATCATATCTGCACATGTGAGTATTCGCAGCATCCCTTTCATCTGGACCAAATTGCAGATTACATCTTGTGATATGCGTGAATACATAGAGCAGTCGTCATTTATCATTCACAAACAGATATCTTTAGAAAACCAGATCATATCTGCATATGTGAGTATTCGCAGCATCCCTTTCATCTGGACCAAATTGCAGATTACATCTAGTGATATGCGTGAATACATAGAGCAGTCGTCATTTGTCATTCACACACAGATATCTTTAGAAAACCAGATCATATCTGCACATATGAGTATTCGCAGCATCCCTTTCATCTGGACCAAATCTGCAGATTACATCTTGTGATATGCGTGAATACATAGAGCAGTCGTCATTTATCATTCACAAACAGATATCTTTAGAAAACCAGATCATATCTGCATATGTGAGTATTCGCAGCATCCCTTTCATCTGGACCAAATTGCAGATTACATCTTGTGATATGCGTGAATACATAGAGCAGTCGTCATTTATCATTCACAAACAGATATCTTTAGAAAACCAGATCATATCTGCATATGTGAGTATTCGCAGCATCCCTTTCATCTGGACCAAATTTGCAGATTACATCTTGTGATATGCGTGAATACATAGAGCAGTCGTCATTTATCATTCACAAACAGATATCTTTAGAAAACCAGATCATATCTGCATATGTGAGTATTCGCAGCATTCCTTTCATCTGGACCAAATTTGCAGATTACATCTTGTGATATGCGTGAATACATAGAGCAGTCGTCATTTATCATTCACAAACAGATATCTTTAGAAAACCAGATCATATCTGCATATGTGAGTATTTGCAGCATCCCTTTCATCTGGACCAAATTTGCAGATTACATCTTGTGATATGCGTGAATACATAGAGCAGTCGTCATTTATCATTCACACACAGATATCTTTAGAAAACCAGATCATATCTGCAAATATGAGTATTCGCAGCATCCCTTTCATCTGGACCAAATTTGCAGATTACATCTTGTGATATGCGTGAATACATAGAGCAGTCGTCATTTGTCATTCACACACAGATATCTTTAGAAAACCAGATCATATCTGCACATGTGAGTATTCGCAGCATCCCTTTCATCTGGACCAAATTTGCAGATTACATCTTGTGATATGCGTGAATACATAGAGCAGTCGTCATTTGTCATTCACACACAGATATCTTTAGATAACCAGATCATATCTGCACATGTGAGTATTCGCAGCATCCCTTTCATCTGGACCAAATTTGCAGATTACATCTTGTGATATGCGTGAATACATAGAGCAGTCGTCATTTATCATTCACAAACAGATATCTTTAGAAAACCAGATCATATCTGCACATGTGAGTATTCGCAGCATCCCTTTCATCTGGACCAAATTTGCAGATTACATCTTGTGATATGCGTGAATACATAGAGCAGTCGTCATTTATCATTCACAAACAGATATCTTTAGAAAACCAGATCATATCTGCATAGTGAGTATTCGCAGCATCCCTTTCATCTGGACCAAATCTGCAGATTACATCTTGTGATATGCGTGAATACATAGAGCAGTCGTCATTTATCATTCACAAACAGATATCTTTAGAAAACCAGATCATATCTGCACATGTGAGTATTCGCAGCATCCCTTTCATCTGGACCAAATTTGCAGATTACATCTTGTGATATGCGTGAATACATAGAGCAGTCGTCATTTATCATTCACAAACAGATATCTTTAGAAAACCAGATCATATCTGCACATGTGAGTATTCGCAGCATCCCTTTCATCTGGACCAAATTTGCAGATTACATCTTGTGATATGCGTGAATACATAGAGCAGTCGTCATTTATCATTCACAAACAGATATCTTTAGAAAACCAGATCATATCTGCATATGAGTATTCGCAGCATCCCTTTCATCTGGACCAAATTTGCAGATTACATCTTGTGATATGCGTGAATACATAGAGCAGTCGTCATTTATCATTCACAAACAGATATCTTTAGAAAACCAGATCATATCTGCACATGTGAGTATTCGCAGCATCCCTTTCATCTGGACCAAATTGCAGATTACATCTTGTGATATGCGTGAATACATAGAGCAGTCGTCATTTATCATTCACAAACAGATATCTTTAGAAAACCAGATCATATCTGCATATGTGAGTATTCGCAGCATTCCTTTCATCTGGACCAAATTTGCAGATTACATCTTGTGATATGCGTGAATACATAGAGCAGTCGTCATTTATCATTCACACAGATATCTTTAGAAAACCAGATCATATCTGCACATATGAGTATTCGCAGCATCCCTTTCATCTGGACCAAATCTGCAGATTACATCTTGTGATATGCGTGAATACATAGAGCAGTCGTCATTTATCATTCACAAACAGATATCTTTAGAAAACCAGATCATATCTGCACAGGTGAGTATTCGCAGCATCCCTTTCATCTGGACCAAATCTGCAGATTACGTCTTGTGATATGCGTGAATACATAGAGCAGTCGTCATTTATCATTCACAAACAGATATCTTTAGAAAACCAGATCATATCTGCACATGTGAGTATTCGCAGCATCCCTTTCATCTGGACCAAATCTGCAGATTACATCTTGTGATATGCGTGAATACATAGAGCAGTCGTCATTTATCATTCACAAACAGATATCTTTAGAAAACCAGATCATATCTGCACATGTGAGTATTCGCAGCATCCCTTTCATCTGGACCAAATCTGCAGATTACATCTTGTGATATGCGTGAATACATAGAGCAGTCGTCATTTATCATTCACAAACAGATATCTTTAGAAAACCAGATCATATCTGCATATGTGAGTATTCGCAGCATCCCTTTCATCTGGACCAAATTTGCAGATTACATCTTGTGATATGCGTGAATACATAGAGCAGTCGTCATTTATCATTCACAAACAGATATCTTTAGAAAACCAGATCATATCTGCATATGTGAGTATTCGCAGCATCCCTTTCATCTGGACCAAATTTGCAGATTACATCTTGTGATATGCGTGAATACATAGAGCAGTCGTCATTTATCATTCACAAACAGATATCTTTAGAAAACCAGATCATATCTGCACATGTGAGTATTCGCAGCATCCCTTTCATCTGGACCAAATTTGCAGATTACGTCTTGTGATATGCGTGAATACATAGAGCAGTCGTCATTTATCATTCACAAACAGATATCTTTAGAAAACCAGATCATATCTGCACATGTGAGTATTCGCAGCATCCCTTTCATCTGGACCAAATTTGCAGATTACATCTTGTGATATGCGTGAATACATAGAGCAGTCGTCATTTATCATTCACAAACAGATATCTTTAGAAAACCAGATCATATCTGCACATGTGAGTATTCGCAGCATCCCTTTCATCTGGACCAAATTTGCAGATTACATCTTGTGATATGCGTGAATACATAGAGCAGTCGTCATTTATCATTCACAAACAGATATCTTTAGAAAACCAGATCATATCTGCATATGTGAGTATTCGCAGCATCCCTTCATCTGGACCAAATTTGCAGATTACATCTTGTGATATGCGTGAATACATAGAGCAGTCGTCATTTATCATTCACAAACAGATATCTTTAGATAACCAGATCATATCTGCATATGTGAGTATTCGCAGCATCCCTTTCATCTGGACCAAATTTGCAGATTACATCTTGTGATATGCGTGAATACATAGAGCAGTCGTCATTTATCATTCACACACAGATATCTTTAGAAAACCAGATCATATCTGCACATATGAGTATTCGCAGCATCCCTTTCATCTGGACCAAATTTGCAGATTACATCTTGTGATATGCGTGAATACATAGAGCAGTCGTCATTTATCATTCACAAACAGATATCTTTAGAAAACCAGATCATATCTGCATATGTGAGTATTCGCAGCATCCCTTTCATCTGGACCAAATTTGCAGATTACATCTCGTGATATGCGTGAATACATAGAGCAGTCGTCATTTATCATTCACAAACAGATATCTTTAGAAAACCAGATCATATCTGCATATGTGAGTATTCGCAGCATCCTTTCATCTGGACCAAATTTGCAGATTACATCTTGTGATATGCGTGAATACATAGAGCAGTCGTCATTTATCATTCACAAACAGATATCTTTAGAAAACCAGATCATATCTGCACATATGAGTATTCGCAGCATCCCTTTCATCTGGACCAAATCTGCAGATTACATCTTGTGATATGCGTGAATACATAGAGCAGTCGTCATTTTTCATTCACAAACAGATATCTTTAGAAAACCAGATCATATCTGCACATGTGAGTATTCGCAGCATCCCTTTCATCTGGACCAAATCTGCAGATTACGTCTTGTGATATGCGTGAATACATAGAGCAGTCGTCATTTATCATTCACAAACAGATATCTTTAGAAAACCAGATCATATCTGCACATGTGAGTATTCGCAGCATCCCTTTCATCTGGACCAAATTTGCAGATTACATCTTGTGATATGCGTGAATACATAGAGCAGTCGTCATTTATCATTCACAAACAGATATCTTTAGAAAACCAGATCATATCTGCATATGTGAGTATTCGCAGCATCCCTTTCATCTGGACCAAATTTGCAGATTACATCTTGTGATATGCGTGAATACATAGAGCAGTCGTCATTTATCATTCACAAACAGATATCTTTAGAAAACCAGATCATATCTGCATATGTGAGTATTCGCAGCATCCCTTTCATCTGGACCAAATTTGCAGATTACATCTTGTGATATGCGTGAATACATAGAGCAGTCGTCATTTATCATTCACAAACAGATATCTTTAGAAAACCAGATCATATCTGCACATATGAGTATTCGCAGCATCCCTTTCATCTGGACCAAATTTGCAGATTACATCTTGTGATATGCGTGAATACATAGAGCAGTCGTCATTTATCATTCACAAACAGATATCTTTAGAAAACCAGATCATATCTGCACATGTGAGTATTCGCAGCATCCCTTTCATCTGGACCAAATCTGCAGATTACATCTTGTGATATGCGTGAATACATAGAGCAGTCGTCATTTATCATTCACAAACAGATATCTTTAGAAAACCAGATCATATCTGCACATATGAGTATTCGCAGCATCCCTTTCATCTGGACCAAATTTGCAGATTACATCTTGTGATATGCGTGAATACATAGAGCAGTCGTCATTTATCATTCACAAACAGATATCTTTAGAAAACCAGATCATATCTGCATATGAGTATTCGCAGCATCCCTTTCATCTGGACCAAATCTGCAGATTACATCTTGTGATATGCGTGAATACATAGAGCAGTCGTCATTTATCATTCACAAACAGATATCTTTAGAAAACCAGATCATATCTGCACATGTGAGTATTCGCAGCATCCCTTTCATCTGGACCAAATTTGCAGATTACGTCTTGTGATATGCGTGAATACATAGAGCAGTCGTCATTTATCATTCACAAACAGATATCTTTAGAAAACCAGATCATATCTGCACATATGAGTATTCGCAGCATCCCTTTCATCTGGACCAAATTTGCAGATTACATCTTGTGATATGCGTGAATACATAGAGCAGTCGTCATTTATCATTCACAAACAGATATCTTTAGAAAACCAGATCATATCTGCACAGGTGAGTATTCGCAGCATCCCTTTCATCTGGACCAAATTTGCAGATTACATCTCGTGATATGCGTGAATACATAGAGCAGTCGTCATTTGTCATTCACAAACAGATATCTTTAGAAAACCAGATCATATCTGCACATGTGAGTATTCGCAGCATCCCTTTCATCTGGACCAAATCTGCAGATTACATCTTGTGATATGCGTGAATACATAGAGCAGTCGTCATTTTTCATTCACAAACAGATATCTTTAGAAAACCAGATCATATCTGCACAGGTGAGTATTCGCAGCATCCCTTTCATCTGGACCAAATTTGCAGATTACGTCTCGTGATATGCGTGAATACATAGAGCAGTCGTCATTTATCATTCACAAACAGATATCTTTAGAAAACCAGATCATATCTGCATATGTGAGTATTCGCACCATCCCTTTCATCTCGGACCAAATTTGCAGATTACATCTTGTGATATGCGTGAATACATAGAGCAGTCGTCATTTATCATTCACAAACAGATATCTTTAGAAAACCAGATCATATCTGCATATGTGAGTATTCGCAGCATCCCTTTCATCTGGACCAAATTTGCAGATTACATCTTGTGATATGCGTGAATACATAGAGCAGTCGTCATTTATCATTCACAAACAGATATCTTTAGAAAACCAGATCATATCTGCATATGTGAGTATTCGCAGCATCCCTTTCATCTGGACCAAATTTGCAGATTACATCTTGTGATATGCGTGAATACATAGAGCAGTCGTCATTTATCATTCACAAACAGATATCTTTAGAAAACCAGATCATATCTGCATATGAGTATTCGCAGCATCCCTTTCATCTGGACCAAATTTGCAGATTACATCTTGTGATATGCGTGAATACATAGAGCAGTCGTCATTTATCATTCACAAACAGATATCTTTAGAAAACCAGATCATATCTGCACATGTGAGTATTCGCAGCATCCCTTTCATCTGGACCAAATCTGCAGATTACATCTTGTGATATGCGTGAATACATAGAGCAGTCGTCATTTATCATTCACAAACAGATATCTTTAGAAAACCAGATCATATCTGCATATGTGAGTATTCGCAGCATCCCTTTCATCTGGACCAAATTTGCAGATTACATCTTGTGATATGCGTGAATACATAGAGCAGTCGTCATTTATCATTCACAAACAGATATCTTTAGAAAACCAGATCATATCTGCATATGTGAGTATTCGCAGCATCCCTTTCATCTGGACCAAATTTGCAGATTACATCTTGTGATATGCGTGAATACATAGAGCAGTCGTCATTTATCATTCACAAACAGATATCTTTAGAAAACCAGATCATATCTGCATATGTGAGTATTCGCAGCATCCCTTTCATCTGGACCAAATTTGCAGATTACATCTTGTGATATGCGTGAATACATAGAGCAGTCGTCATTTATCATTCACAAACAGATATCTTTAGAAAACCAGATCATATCTGCATATGTGAGTATTCGCAGCATCCCTTTCATCTGGACCAAATTTGCAGATTACATCTTGTGATATGCGTGAATACATAGAGCAGTCGTCATTTATCATTCACAAACAGATATCTTTAGAAAACCAGATCATATCTGCACATGTGAGTATTCGCAGCATCCCTTTCATCTGGACCAAATTTGCAGATTACATCTTGTGATATGCGTGAATACATAGAGCAGTCGTCATTTATCATTCACAAACAGATATCTTTAGAAAACCAGATCATATCTGCACATGTGAGTATTCGCAGCATCCCTTTCATCTGGACCAAATTTGCAGATTACATCTTGTGATATGCGTGAATACATAGAGCAGTCGTCATTTATCATTCACAAACAGATATCTTTAGAAAACCAGATCATATCTGCATATGTGAGTATTCGCAGCATCCCTTTCATCTGGACCAAATTTGCAGATTACATCTTGTGATATGCGTGAATACATAGAGCAGTCGTCATTTATCATTCACAAACAGATATCTTTAGAAAACCAGATCATATCTGCACATGTGAGTATTCGCAGCATCCCTTTCATCTGGACCAAATTTGCAGATTACATCTTGTGATATGCGTGAATACATAGAGCAGTCGTCATTTATCATTCACAAACAGATATCTTTAGAAAACCAGATCATATCTGCACATGTGAGTATTCGCAGCATCCCTTTCATCTGGACCAAATTTGCAGATTACATCTTGTGATATGCGTGAATACATAGAGCAGTCGTCATTTATCATTCACAAACAGATATCTTTAGAAAACCAGATCATATCTGCATATGTGAGTATTCGCAGCATCCCTTTCATCTGGACCAAATTTGCAGATTACATCTTGTGATATGCGTGAATACATAGAGCAGTCGTCATTTATCATTCACAAACAGATATCTTTAGAAAACCAGATCATATCTGCATATGTGAGTATTCGCAGCATCCCTTTCATCTGGACCAAATTTGCAGATTACATCTTGTGATATGCGTGAATACATAGAGCAGTCGTCATTTATCATTCACAAACAGATATCTTTAGAAAACCAGATCATATCTGCACATGTGAGTATTCGCAGCATCCCTTTCATCTGGACCAAATTTGCAGATTACATCTTGTGATATGCGTGAATACATAGAGCAGTCGTCATTTATCATTCACAAACAGATATCTTTAGAAAACCAGATCATATCTGCATATGTGAGTATTCGCAGCATCCCTTTCATCTGGACCAAATTTGCAGATTACATCTTGTGATATGCGTGAATACATAGAGCAGTCGTCATTTATCATTCACAAACAGATATCTTTAGAAAACCAGATCATATCTGCATATGTGAGTATTCGCAGCATCCCTTTCATCTGGACCAAATTTGCAGATTACATCTTGTGATATGCGTGAATACATAGAGCAGTCGTCATTTATCATTCACAAACAGATATCTTTAGAAAACCAGATCATATCTGCATATGTGAGTATTCGCAGCATCCCTTTCATCTGGACCAAATTTGCAGATTACATCTTGTGATATGCGTGAATACATAGAGCAGTCGTCATTTATCATTCACAAACAGATATCTTTAGAAAACCAGATCATATCTGCATATGTGAGTATTCGCAGCATCCCTTTCATCTGGACCAAATTTGCAGATTACATCTTGTGATATGCGTGAATACATAGAGCAGTCGTCATTTATCATTCACAAACAGATATCTTTAGAAAACCAGATCATATCTGCATATGTGAGTATTCGCAGCATCCCTTTCATCTGGACCAAATTTGCAGATTACATCTTGTGATATGCGTGAATACATAGAGCAGTCGTCATTTATCATTCACAAACAGATATCTTTAGAAAACCAGATCATATCTGCACATGTGAGTATTCGCAGCATCCCTTTCATCTGGACCAAATCTGCAGATTACATCTTGTGATATGCGTGAATACATAGAGCAGTCGTCATTTATCATTCACAAACAGATATCTTTAGAAAACCAGATCATATCTGCACATATGAGTATTCGCAGCATCCCTTTCATCTGGACCAAATTTGCAGATTACATCTTGTGATATGCGTGAATACATAGAGCAGTCGTCATTTTTCATTCACAAACAGATATCTTTAGAAAACCAGATCATATCTGCACATGTGAGTATTCGCAGCATCCCTTTCATCTGGACCAAATTTGCAGATTACATCTTGTGATATGCGTGAATACATAGAGCAGTCGTCATTTATCATTCACAAACAGATATCTTTAGAAAACCAGATCATATCTGCACATGTGAGTATTCGCAGCATCCCTTTCATCTGGACCAAATTTGCAGATTACATCTTGTGATATGCGTGAATACATAGAGCAGTCGTCATTTATCATTCACAAACAGATATCTTTAGAAAACCAGATCATATCTGCACATGTGAGTATTCGCAGCATCCCTTTCATCTGGACCAAATCTGCAGATTACATCTTGTGATATGCGTGAATACATAGAGCAGTCGTCATTTATCATTCACAAACAGATATCTTTAGAAAACCAGATCATATCTGCATATGTGAGTATTCGCAGCATCCCTTTCATCTGGACCAAATTTGCAGATTACATCTTGTGATATGCGTGAATACATAGAGCAGTCGTCATTTATCATTCACAAACAGATATCTTTAGAAAACCAGATCATATCTGCATATGAGTATTCGCAGCATCCCTTTCATCTGGACCAAATTGCAGATTACATCTTGTGATATGCGTGAATACATAGAGCAGTCGTCATTTATCATTCACAAACAGATATCTTTAGAAAACCAGATCATATCTGCATATGTGAGTATTCGCAGCATCCCTTTCATCTGGACCAAATTTGCAGATTACATCTTGTGATATGCGTGAATACATAGAGCAGTCGTCATTTATCATTCACAAACAGATATCTTTAGAAAACCAGATCATATCTGCACATGTGAGTATTCGCAGCATCCCTTTCATCTGGACCAAATTTGCAGATTACATCTTGTGATATGCGTGAATACATAGAGCAGTCGTCATTTATCATTCACAAACAGATATCTTTAGAAAACCAGATCATATCTGCATATGTGAGTATTCGCAGCATCCCTTTCATCTGGACCAAATTTGCAGATTACATCTTGTGATATGCGTGAATACATAGAGCAGTCGTCATTTATCATTCACAAACAGATATCTTTAGAAAACCAGATCATATCTGCACATGTGAGTATTCGCAGCATCCCTTTCATCTGGACCAAATTTGCAGATTACATCTTGTGATATGCGTGAATACATAGAGCAGTCGTCATTTATCATTCACAAACAGATATCTTTAGAAAACCAGATCATATCTGCACATGTGAGTATTCGCAGCATCCCTTTCATCTGGACCAAATCTGCAGATTACATCTTGTGATATGCGTGAATACATAGAGCAGTCGTCATTTATCATTCACAAACAGATATCTTTAGAAAACCAGATCATATCTGCATATGTGAGTATTCGCAGCATCCCTTTCATCTGGACCAAATTTGCAGATTACATCTTGTGATATGCGTGAATACATAGAGCAGTCGTCATTTATCATTCACAAACAGATATCTTTAGAAAACCAGATCATATCTGCACATATGAGTATTCGCAGCATCCCTTTCATCTGGACCAAATTTGCAGATTACATCTTGTGATATGCGTGAATACATAGAGCAGTCGTCATTTATCATTCACAAACAGATATCTTTAGAAAACCAGATCATATCTGCACATGTGAGTATTCGCAGCATCCCTTTCATCTGGACCAAATTTGCAGATTACATCTTGTGATATGCGTGAATACATAGAGCAGTCGTCATTTATCATTCACAAACAGATATCTTTAGAAAACCAGATCATATCTGCATATGTGAGTATTCGCAGCATCCCTTTCATCTGGACCAAATTTGCAGATTACATCTTGTGATATGCGTGAATACATAGAGCAGTCGTCATTTATCATTCACAAACAGATATCTTTAGAAAACCAGATCATATCTGCATATGTGAGTATTCGCAGCATCCCTTTCATCTGGACCAAATTTGCAGATTACATCTTGTGATATGCGTGAATACATAGAGCAGTCGTCATTTATCATTCACAAACAGATATCTTTAGAAAACCAGATCATATCTGCACATGTGAGTATTCGCAGCATCCCTTTCATCTGGACCAAATTTGCAGATTACATCTTGTGATATGCGTGAATACATAGAGCAGTCGTCATTTATCATTCACAAACAGATATCTTTAGAAAACCAGATCATATCTGCATATGTGAGTATTCGCAGCATCCCTTTCATCTGGACCAAATTTGCAGATTACATCTTGTGATATGCGTGAATACATAGAGCAGTCGTCATTTATCATTCACACACAGATATCTTTAGAAAACCAGATCATATCTGCACATGTGAGTATTCGCAGCATCCCTTTCATCTGGACCAAATCTGCAGATAACATCTTGTGATATGCGTGAATACATAGAGCAGTCGTCATTTATCATTCACACACAGATATCTTTAGATAACCAGATCATATCTGCATATATGAGTATTCGCAGCATCCCTTTCATCTGGACCAAATTTGCAGATTACATCTTGTGATATGCGTGAATACATAGAGCAGTCGTCATTTATCATTCACACACAGATATCTTTAGAAAACCAGATCATATCTGCACATGTGAGTATTCGCAGCATCCCTTTCATCTGGACCAAATTTGCAGATTACATCTTGTGATATGCGTGAATACATAGAGCAGTCGTCATTTATCATTCACAAACAGATATCTTTAGAAAACCAGATCATATCTGCACATGTGAGTATTCGCAGCATCCCTTTCATCTGGACCAAATTTGCAGATTACATCTTGTGATATGCGTGAATACATAGAGCAGTCGTCATTTATCATTCACAAACAGATATCTTTAGAAAACCAGATCATATCTGCATATGTGAGTATTCGCAGCATCCCTTTCATCTGGACCAAATTTGCAGATTACATCTTGTGATATGCGTGAATACATAGAGCAGTCGTCATTTATCATTCACAAACAGATATCTTTAGAAAACCAGATCATATCTGCATATGTGAGTATTCGCAGCATCCCTTTCATCTGGACCAAATTTGCAGATTACATCTTGTGATATGCGTGAATACATAGAGCAGTCGTCATTTATCATTCACAACAGATATCTTTAGAAAACCAGATCATATCTGCATATGTGAGTATTCGCAGCATCCCTTTCATCTGGACCAAATTTGCAGATTACATCTTGTGATATGCGTGAATACATAGAGCAGTCGTCATTTATCATTCACAAACAGATATCTTTAGAAAACCAGATCATATCTGCACATGTGAGTATTCGCAGCATCCCTTTCATCTGGACCAAATCTGCAGATTACATCTTGTGATATGCGTGAATACATAGAGCAGTCGTCATTTATCATTCACAAACAGATATCTTTAGAAAACCAGATCATATCTGCACATGTGAGTATTCGCAGCATCCCTTTCATCTGGACCAAATTTGCAGATTACATCTTGTGATATGCGTGAATACATAGAGCAGTCGTCATTTATCATTCACAAACAGATATCTTTAGAAAA
Organism: Nasonia vitripennis; assembly: GCF_009193385.2. Classification (NCBI taxonomy): domain Eukaryota; kingdom Metazoa; phylum Arthropoda; class Insecta; order Hymenoptera; family Pteromalidae; genus Nasonia; species Nasonia vitripennis. The sequence goes on from NW_022279801.1 coordinate 25,979, forward strand.
CCAGATCATATCTGCATATGTGAGTATTCGCAGCATCCCTTTCATCTGGACCAAATTTGCAGATTACATCTTGTGATATGCGTGAATACATAGAGCAGTCGTCATTTATCATTCACAAACAGATATCTTTAGAAAACCAGATCATATCTGCACATGTGAGTATTCGCAGCATCCCTTTCATCTGGACCAAATTTGCAGATTACATCTTGTGATATGCGTGAATACATAGAGCAGTCGTCATTTATCATTCACAAACAGATATCTTTAGAAAACCAGATCATATCTGCACATTGAGTATTCGCAGCATCCCTTTCATCTGGACCAAATTTGCAGATTACATCTTGTGATATGCGTGAATACATAGAGCAGTCGTCATTTATCATTCACAAACAGATATCTTTAGAAAACCAGATCATATCTGCATATGTGAGTATTCGCAGCATCCCTTTCATCTGGACCAAATTTGCAGATTACATCTTGTGATATGCGTGAATACATAGAGCAGTCGTCATTTATCATTCACAAACAGATATCTTTAGAAAACCAGATCATATCTGCATATGTGAGTATTCGCAGCATCCCTTTCATCTGGACCAAATTTGCAGATTACATCTTGTGATATGCGTGAATACATAGAGCAGTCGTCATTTATCATTCACAAACAGATATCTTTAGAAAACCAGATCATATCTGCATATGTGAGTATTCGCAGCATCCCTTTCATCTGGACCAAATTTGCAGATTACATCTTGTGATATGCGTGAATACATAGAGCAGTCGTCATTTATCATTCACAAACAGATATCTTTAGAAAACCAGATCATATCTGCATATGTGAGTATTTGCAGCATTCCTTTCATCTGGACCAAATTTGCAGATTACATCTTGTGATATGCGTGAATACATAGAGCAGTCGTCATTTATCATTCACAAACAGATATCTTTAGAAAACCAGATCATATCTGCACATGTGAGTATTCGCAGCATCCCTTTCATCTGGACCAAATTTGCAGATTACATCTTGTGATATGCGTGAATACATAGAGCAGTCGTCATTTGTCATTCACAAACAGATATCTTTAGAAAACCAGATCATATCTGCACATATGAGTATTCGCAGCATCCCTTTCATCTGGACCAAATCTGCAGATTACATCTTGTGATATGCGTGAATACATAGAGCAGTCGTCATTTATCATTCACAAACAGATATCTTTAGAAAACCAGATCATATCTGCACATGTGAGTATTCGCAGCATCCCTTTCATCTGGACCAAATTTGCAGATTACGTCTTGTGATATGCGTGAATACATAGAGCAGTCGTCATTTATCATTCACAAACAGATATCTTTAGAAAACCAGATCATATCTGCATATGTGAGTATTCGCAGCATCCCTTTCATCTGGACCAAATTTGCAGATTACATCTTGTGATATGCGTGAATACATAGAGCAGTCGTCATTTATCATTCACAAACAGATATCTTTAGAAAACCAGATCATATCTGCATATGTGAGTATTCGCAGCATCCCTTTCATCTGGACCAAATTTGCAGATTACATCTTGTGATATGCGTGAATACATAGAGCAGTCGTCATTTATCATTCACAACAGATATCTTTAGAAAACCAGATCATATCTGCACATATGAGTATTCGCAGCATCCCTTTCATCTGGACCAAATTTGCAGATTACATCTTGTGATATGCGTGAATACATAGAGCAGTCGTCATTTATCATTCACAAACAGATATCTTTAGAAAACCAGATCATATCTGCACAGGTGAGTATTCGCAGCATCCTTTCATCTGGACCAAATTTGCAGATTACGTCTCGTGATATGCGTGAATACATAGAGCAGTCGTCATTTATCATTCACAAACAGATATCTTTAGAAAACCAGATCATATCTGCACATGTGAGTATTCGCAGCATCCCTTTCATCTGGACCAAATTTGCAGATTACATCTTGTGATATGCGTGAATACATAGAGCAGTCGTCATTTATCATTCACAAACAGATATCTTTAGAAAACCAGATCATATCTGCACATGTGAGTATTCGCAGCATCCCTTTCATCTGGACCAAATTTGCAGATTACATCTTGTGATATGCGTGAATACATAGAGCAGTCGTCATTTATCATTCACAAACAGATATCTTTAGAAAACCAGATCATATCTGCATATGTGAGTATTCGCAGCATCCCTTTCATCTGGACCAAATTTGCAGATTACATCTTGTGATATGCGTGAATACATAGAGCAGTCGTCATTTATCATTCACACACAGATATCTTTAGAAAACCAGATCATATCTGCACATGTGAGTATTCGCAGCATCCCTTTCATCTGGACCAAATTTGCAGATTACATCTTGTGATATGCGTGAATACATAGAGCAGTCGTCATTTATCATTCACAAACAGATATCTTTAGAAAACCAGATCATATCTGCATATGTGAGTATTCGCAGCATCCCTTTCATCTGGACCAAATTTGCAGATTACATCTTGTGATATGCGTGAATACATAGAGCAGTCGTCATTTATCATTCACAAACAGATATCTTTAGAAAACCAGATCATATCTGCATATGTGAGTATTCGCAGCATCCCTTTCATCTGGACCAAATTTGCAGATTACATCTTGTGATATGCGTGAATACATAGAGCAGTCGTCATTTATCATTCACAAACAGATATCTTTAGAAAACCAGATCATATCTGCACATGTGAGTATTCGCAGCATCCCTTTCATCTGGACCAAATCTGCAGATTACATCTTGTGATATGCGTGAATACATAGAGCAGTCGTCATTTATCATTCACAAACAGATATCTTTAGAAAACCAGATCATATCTGCATATGTGAGTATTCGCAGCATCCCTTTCATCTGGACCAAATTTGCAGATTACATCTTGTGATATGCGTGAATACATAGAGCAGTCGTCATTTATCATTCACAAACAGATATCTTTAGAAAACCAGATCATATCTGCATATGTGAGTATTCGCAGCATCCCTTTCATCTGGACCAAATTTGCAGATTACATCTTGTGATATGCGTGAATACATAGAGCAGTCGTCATTTATCATTCACAAACAGATATCTTTAGAAAACCAGATCATATCTGCATATATGAGTATTCGCAGCATCCCTTTCATCTGGACCAAATCTGCAGATTACATCTTGTGATATGCGTGAATACATAGAGCAGTCGTCATTTATCATTCACAAACAGATATCTTTAGAAAACCAGATCATATCTGCACATGTGAGTATTCGCAGCATCCCTTTCATCTGGACCAAATTTGCAGATTACATCTTGTGATATGCGTGAATACATAGAGCAGTCGTCATTTATCATTCACAAACAGATATCTTTAGAAAACCAGATCATATCTGCACAGTGAGTATTCGCAGCATCCCTTTCATCTGGACCAAATCTGCAGATTACGTCTTGTGATATGCGTGAATACATAGAGCAGTCGTCATTTATCATTCACAAACAGATATCTTTAGAAAACCAGATCATATCTGCACATGTGAGTATTCGCAGCATCCCTTTCATCTGGACCAAATCTGCAGATTACATCTTGTGATATGCGTGAATACATAGAGCAGTCGTCATTTATCATTCACAAACAGATATCTTTAGAAAACCAGATCATATCTGCATATGTGAGTATTCGCAGCATCCCTTTCATCTGGACCAAATTTGCAGATTACATCTTGTGATATGCGTGAATACATAGAGCAGTCGTCATTTATCATTCACAACAGATATCTTTAGAAAACCAGATCATATCTGCATATGTGAGTATTCGCAGCATCCCTTTCATCTGGACCAAATTTGCAGATTACATCTTGTGATATGCGTGAATACATAGAGCAGTCCGTCATTTATCATTCACAAACAGATATCTTTAGAAAACCAGATCATATCTGCATATGTGAGTATTCGCAGCATCCCGTTTATCTGGACCAAATTTGCAGATTATACATCTTGTGATATGCGTGAATACATAGAGCAGTCGTCATTTATCATTCCACAAACAGATATCTTTAGAAAACCAGATCATATCTGCATAGTGATTATTGCAGCATCCCTTCATCCCGGACCAATTTGCAGATTACGTCTGTGATATGCGTGAATACATAGAGCAGTCGTCATTTATCATTAACACAGATATCTTTAGAAACCAGATCATATCTGCACATGTGAGTATTCGCAGCATCCCTTTCATCCGGACCAAATCTGCAGATTACATCTGTGATATGCGTGAATACATAGAGCAGTCGTCATTTTCATTCACAAACAGATATCTTTAGAAAACCAGATCATATCTGCATATGTGAGTATTCGCAGCATCCTTCATCTGGACCAAATTGCAGATTACATTCTTGTATATGCGTGAATACATAGAGCAGTCGTCATTATTCATTACAAACAGATATCTTTAAGAAACCAGTCATATCTGCACATGTGAGTATTCGGCAGCATCCCGTGATCTGGACTAAATATGCAGATTACGTCTAGTGATATGCGTGAATACATAGAACAGTCGTCATTTGTAATTCACACACAGATATCTTTAGAAACCAGATCATATCTGCACTAATGAGTATTCGCAGCATCCCTTTCATCTGGAACCAAATTTGCAGATTACATCTTGTGATATGCGTGAATACATAGAGCAGTCGTCATTTGTCATTCACACACAGATATGTTTAGAAAACCAGTCATATCTGCATATGTTGAGTATTCGCAGCATCCTTACATCCGGACCAAATATGCAGATTACTCTCGTGATATGCGTGAATACATAGAGCAGTCGTCATTTTCATTCACAAACAGATATCTTTAGAAAAACCAGATCATATCTGCATATGTGAGTATTCGCAGCATCCCTTTCATCTGGACCAAATTTGCAGATTACGTCTCGTGATATGCGTGAATACATAGAGCAGTCGTCATTTTCATTCACAAACAGATATCTTTAGAAAAACCAGATCATATCTGCACTTGATATTCGCAGCATCCTTTTATCTGGACCAATCTGCAGATTACATCTTGTGATATGCGTGAATACATAGAGCAGTCGTCATTTATCATTCAAAACAGATATCTTTAGAAAACCAGATCATATCTGCACATGTGAGTATTCGCAGCATCCTTCATTCGGACCAAAATATGCAGATTACATCTTGTGATATGCGTGAATACATAGAGCAGTCGTCATTTATCATTCACAACAGATATCTTTAGAAAACCAGATCATATCTGCATATGTGAGTATTCGCAGCATCCCGTTGATCTGGACCAAATTTGCAGATTACATCTTGTGATATGCGTGAATACATAGAGCAGTCGTCATTTGTCATTCACAACAGATATCTTTAGAAACCAGATCATATCTGCATAGTGAGTATTCGCAGCATCCCTTTCATCTGGACCAAATTTGCAGATTACATCTTGTGATATGCGTGAATACATAGAGCAGTCGTCATTTGTCATTCACACACAGATATCTTTAGAAACCAGATCATATCTGCACATATGAGTATTCGCAGCATCCCTTTCATCTGGACCAAATCTGCAGATTACTCTGTGATATGCGTGAATACATAGAACAGTCGTCATTTGTAATTCACACACAGATATCTTTAGAAAACCAGATCATATCTGCACATGTGAGTATTCGCAGCATCCCTTTCATCTGGACCAAATCTGCAGATTACATCTTGTGATATGCGTGAATACATAGAGCAGTCGTCATTTATCATTCATAAACAGATATCTTTAGAAAACCAGATCATATCTGCATAGGTGAGTATTCGAGCATCCCTTTCATCTGGACCAAATTTGCAGATTACATCTTGTGATATGCGTAAATACATAGAGCAGTCGTCATTTATCATTCAAACACAGATATCTTTAGAAAACCAGATCATATCTGCACTATGAGTATTCGCAGCATCCCTTTCATCTGGACCAAATTTGCAGATTACATCTTGTGATATGCGTGAATACATAGAGCAGTCGTCATTTATCATTCATAAACAGATATCTTTAGAAAACCAGATCATATCTGCATATGTGAGTATTCGCAGCATCCCGTTGATCTGGACCAAATTTGCAGATTACATCTTGTGATATGCGTGAATACATAGAGCAGTCGTCATTTATCATTCACAAAGAGATATCTTTAGAAAACCAGATCATATCTGCATATGTGATATTCGCAGCATCCCTTTCATCTGGACCAAATTTGCAGATTACATCTTGTGATATGCGTGAATACCTAGAGCAGTCGTCATTTGTCATTCACAAACAGATATCTTTAGATAACCAGATCATATCTGCATATGTGAGTATTCGCAGCATCCCTTTCATCTGGACCAAATTGCAGATTACATCTTGTGTATGCGTGAATACATAGAGCAGTCGTCATTTTTCATTCACAACAGATATCTTTAGAAAACCAGATCATATCTGCATAGTGAGTATTCGGCAGCATCCCTTTCATCTGGACCAAATCTGCAGATTACATCTCGTGATATGCGTGAATACATAGAGCAGTCGTCATTTATCATTCATAAACAGATATCTTTAGAAAACCAGATCATATCTGCATATGTGATATTCGCAGCATTCCTTTATCCGGACCAAATTTGCAGATTACATCTTGTGATATGCGTGAATACCATAGAGCAGTCGTCATTTTCATTCACACACAGATATCTTTAGATAACCAGATCATATCTGCACATATGAGTATTCGCAGCATCCCTTTCATCTGGACCAAATCTGCAGATTACATCTTGTGATTTGCGTGAATACATAGAACAGTCGTCATTTTCATCCATAAACAGATATCTTTAGAAAACCAGATCATATCTGCACAGTGAGTATTCGCAGCATCCCTTTCATCTGGACCAAATCTGCAGATACGTCTCGTGATATGCGTGAATACATAGAGCTGTCGACATTTATCATTCACAAACAGATATCTTTAGAAAACCAGATCATATCTGCATATGTGAGTATTCGCAGCATCCCTTCATCTGGACCAAATTTGCAGATTAACGTCTTGTGATATGCGTGAATACATAGAGCAGTCGTCATTTTCATTCACAAACAGATATCTTTAGAAACCAGATCATATCTGCATATGTGAGTATTCGCAGCATCCCTTCATCTGGACCAAATTTGCAGATTACATCTTGTGATATGCGTGAATACATAGAGCAGTCGTCATTTATCATTCACAACAGATATCTTTAGAAAACCAGATCATATCTGCATATGTTGAGTATTCGCAGCATCCCTTCATCCGGACCAAATTGCAGATTACATCTTGTGATATGCGTGAATACATAGAGCAGTCGTCATTTGTCATTCACAAACAGATATCTTTAGAAAACCAGATCATATCTGCATATGTGAGTATTCGCAGCATCCCTTTCATCTGGACCAAATTTGCAGATTACATCTGTGATATGCGTGAATACATAGAGCAGTCGTCATTTTCATTCACAAACAGATATCTTTAGAAAACCAGATCATATCTGCCATATGAGTATTCGCAGCATCCCTTTCATCCGGACCAAATCTGCAGATTACATCTCGTGATATGCGTGAATACATAGAGCAGTCGTCATTTTTCATTCACAAACAGATATCTTTAGAAAACCAGATCATATCTGCACATGTGAGTATTCGCAGCATCCTTTCATCTGGACCAAATCTGCAGATTACGTCTCGTGATATGCGTGAATACATAGAGCAGTCGTCATTTTCATTCACAAACAGATATCTTTAGAAACCAGATCATATCTGCACATTGAGTATTCGCAGCATCCCTTTATCTGGACCAAATCTGCAGATTACATCTTGTGATTTGCGTGAATACATAGACAGTCGTCATTTTCATTCACAAACAGATATCTTTAGAAAACCAGATCATATCTGCATATGTGAGTATTCGCAGCATCCCTTTATCTGGACCAAATTTGCAGATTACATCTTGTGATATGCGTGAATACATAGAGCAGTCGTCATTTATCATTCACAAACAGATATCTTTAGAAAACCAGATCATATCTGCATATGTGAGTATTCGCAGCATCCTTATCTGGACCAAATTTGCAGATTACATCTTGTGATATGCGTGAATACTAGAGCAGTCGTCATTTTCATTCACACACAGATATCTTTAGAAAACCAGATCATATCTGCACATATGAGTATTCGCAGCATCCCTTCATCTGGACCAAATTGCAGATTACATCTTGTGATATGCGTGAATACATAGAGCAGTCGTCATTTATCATTCACAAACAGATATCTTTAGAAAACCAGATCATATCTGCAATGTGAGTATTCGCAGCATCCTTCATCCGGACCAAATATGCAGATTACATCTTGTGATATGCGTGAATACATAGAGCAGTCGTCATTTGTCATTCACAACAGATATCTTTAGAAACCAGATCATATCTGCATATGTGAGTATTCGCAGCATCCTTCATCCGGACCAAATTTGCAGATTACATCTGTGATATGCGTGAATACATAGAGCAGTCGTCATTTATCATTCACAAACAGATATCTTTAGAAAACCAGATCATATCTGCATATTGAGTATTCGCAGCATCCCTTTCATCTGGACCAAATTTGCAGATTAATCTTGTGATATGCGTGAATACATAGAGCAGTCGTCATTTATCATTCACAAACAGATATCTTTAGAAAACCAGATCATATCTGCATATGTGAGTATTCGCAGCATTCCTTTCATCTGGACCAAATTGCAGATTACATCTTGTGATATGCGTGAATACATAGAGCAGTCGTCATTTTCATTCACACACAGATATCTTTAGAAAACCAGATCATATCTGCACATTTGAGTATTCGCAGCATCCCTTTCATCTGGACCAATTGCAGATTACATCTTGTGATTTGCGTGAATACATAGAACAGTCGTCATTTGTCATTCACTACACAGATATCTTTAGATAACCAGATCATATCTGCAATATGAGTATTCGCAGCATCCCTTTCATCTGGACCAATCTGAGATACTCTTGTGATTTGCGTGAATACATAGAGCAGTCGTCATTTTTCATTCAACACAGATATGTTTAGAAAACCAGTTCATATCTGCAATGTTAGTATTCGCAGCATCCCTTACATCCGCACTAAAATTTGCAGATTACGTCTAGTGATATGCGTGAATACATAGAGCAGTCGTCATTTGTAATTCACACACAGATATCTTTAGAAACCAGATCATATCTGCACATATGAGTATTCGCAGCATCCCTTTCATCTGGACCAAATCTGCAGATTACATCTTGTGATATGCGTGAATACATAGAGCAGTCGTCATTTTCATTCACAAACAGATATCTTTAGAAAACCAGATCATATCTGCATAGTGATTATTTGCAGCATTCCTTTCATCCCGGACCAAATTTGCAGATTACTCTCGTGATATGCGTGAATACTAGAGCAGTCGTCATTTGTCATTCACACACAGATATCTTTAGATAACCAGATCATATCTGCATATGAGTATTCGCAGCTCCTTTATCGGACCAAATCTGCAGATACATCTTGTGATTGCGTGAATACATAGAACAGTCGTCATTTCATCCAAACAGATATCTTTAGAAAACCAGATCATATCTGCAGTAGTATTCGAGCATCCTTTCATCGGACCAAATCTGCAGATACTCTCGTGATATGCGTGAATACATAGAGCTGTCGACATTTCTCATTCACAAAGATATCTTAGAACCGCTATGATCGATATCGCACTCTCGATTTGGATCTTGTGATATACATGGTCATTTCTTCAAATTTCAGTTATCTGATTTATTCGCAGCATCCTTATCGGACCAAATTGCAGATTACATCTGTGATATGCGTGAATACATAGAGCAGTCGTCATTTTCATTCACAACAGATATCTTTAGAAACCAGATCATATCTGCATATGTGAGTATTCGCAGCATCCTTGTCATCTGGACCAAATTTGCAGATTACATCTTGTGATATGCGTGAATACATAGAGCAGTCGTCATTTATCATTCACCATCACCAGATTATCTCATTTGTCCAGATCAACGGGATATGCTGCGATAATACTGCAGCATATCGCAGATATTGATCCTGGTTTTCTAAAGATATCTGTGTGTGAATGATAAATGACGACTGCTCTATGTATTCACGCATATCACAAGATGTAATCTGCAAATTTGGTCCAGATGAAAGGGATGCTGCGAATACTCATATTGCAGATATGATCTGGTTTCTAAAGATATCTGTTTGTGAATGATAAATGACGACTGCTCTATGTATTCACGCATATCACAAGATGTAATCTGCAGATTTGGTCCAGATGAAAGGGATGCTGCGAATACTCATATGTGCAGATATGATCTGGTTTCTAAAGATATCTGTTGTGAATGAAAATGACGACTGTCTATGTATTCACGCATATCACAGATGTAATCTGCAATTTGGTCCGGATGAAAGGATGCTGCAATACTCACTGTGCAGATATGATCTGGTTTTCTAAAGATATCTGTTTGTGAATGATAAATGACGACTGCTCTATGTATTCACGCATATCACGAGATGTAATCTGCAATTTGGTCCAGATGAAAGGGATGCTGCGAATACTCATGTGCAGATATGATCTGGTTTTCTAAAGATATCTGTTTGTGAATGATAAATGACGACTGCTCTATGTATTCACGCATATCACAAGATGTAATCTGCAAATTTGGTCCAGATGAAGGGATGCTGCGAATACTCACATGTGCAGATATGATCTGGTTTTCTAAAATATCTGTGTGTGAATGAAAATGACGACTGCTCTATGTATTCACGCATATCACAAGATGTAATCTGCAATTTGGTCCAGATGAAAGGGATGCTGCGAATACTCAATGTGCAGATATGATCTGGTTTTCTAAAGATATCTGTTTGTGAATGAAAATGACGACTGCTCTATGTATTCACGCATATCACAAGATGTAATCTGCAAATTTGGTCCAGATGAAAGGGATGCTGCGAATACTCACTATGCAGATATGATCTGGTTTTCTAAAGATATCTGTTTGTGAATGAAAATGACGACTGCTCTATGTATTCACGCATATCACAAGATGTAATCTGCAAATTTGGTCCGGATGAAGGATGCTGCGAATACTCACATATGCAGATATGATCTGGTTTTCTAAAGATATCTGTTTGTGAATGATAAATGACGACTGCTCTATGTATTCACGCATATCACAAGATGTAATCTGCAATTTGGTCCAGATGAAAGGGATGCTGCGAATACTCATAGTGCAGATATGATCTGGTTTTCTAAAGATATCTGTTTGTGAATGAAAATGACGACTGCTCTATGTATTCACGCATATCACAAGATGTAATCTGCAGATTTGGTCCAGATGAAAGGATGCTGCGAATACTCATATGTGCAGATATGATCTGGTTTTCTAAAGATATCTGTGTGTGAATGAAAATGACGACTGCTCTATGTATTCACGCATATCACAAGATGTAATCTGCAATTTGGTCCGGGATGAAGGAATGCTGCGAATACTCACTATGCAGATATGATCTGGTTTTCTAAAGATATCTGTTGTGAATGATAAATGACGACTGCTCTATGTATTCACGCATATCACAAGATGTAATCTGCAATTTGGTCCAGATGAAAGGGATGCTGCGAATACTCATATGTGCAGATATGATCTGGTTTTCTAAAGATATCTGTTTGTGAATGAAAATGACGACTGCTCTATGTATTCACGCATATCACAAGATGTAATCTGCAAATTTGGTCCGGATGAAAGGGATGCTGCGAATACTCACATTGCAGATATGATCTGGTTTTCTAAAGATATCTGTTTGTGAATGAAAATGACGACTGCTCTATGTATTCACGCATATCACAAGATGTAATCTGCAATTTGGTCCGGATGAAGGATGCTGCGAATATCACATATGCAGATATGATCTGGTTTTCTAAAGATATCTGTTTGTGAATGATAAATGACGACTGCTCTATGTATTCACGCATATCACAAGATGTAATCTGCAGATTTGGTCCAGATAAGGATGCTGCGAATACTCACATATGCAGATATGATCTGGTTTTCTAAAGATATCTGTTTGTGAATGATAAATGACGACTGCTCTATGTATTCACGCATATCACAAGATGTAATCTGCAGATTTGGTCCAGATGAAAGGGATGCTGCGAATACTCATATGTGCAGATATGATCTGGTTTTCTAAAGATATCTGTTTGTGAATGATAAATGACGACTGCTCTATGTATTCACGCATATCACAAGATGTAATCTGCAGATTTGGTCCGGATGAAAGGAATGCTGCGAATACTCAATATGCAGATATGATCTGGTTTTCTAAAGATATCTGTTTGTGAATGATAAATGACGACTGCTCTATGTATTCACGCATATCACAAGATGTAATCTGCAAATTTGGTCCGGATGAAAGGGATGCTGCGAATAATCACTATGCAGATATGATCTGGTTTTCTAAAGATATCTGTTTGTGAATGATAAATGACGACTGCTCTATGTATTCACGCATATCACAAGATGTAATCTGCAATTTGGTCCAGATGAAGGGATGCTGCGAATACTCACATATGCAGATATGATCTGGTTTTCTAAAGATATCTGTTTTGAATGATAAATGACGACTGCTCTATGTATTCACGCATATCACAAGATGTAATCTGCAAATTTGGTCCAGATGAAAGGGATGCTGCGAATACTCATATGTGCAGATATGATCTGGTTTTCTAAAGATATCTGTGTGTGAATGAAAATGACGACTGCTCTATGTATTCACGCATATCACAGACGTAATCTGCAAATTTGGTCCAGATGAAAGGGATGCTGCGAATACTCACCTATGCAGATATGATCTGGTTTTCTAAAGATATCTGTTTGTGAATGATAAATGACGACTGCTCTATGTATTCACGCATATCACAAGATGTAATCTGCAAATTTGGTCCAGATGAAGGGATGCTGCGAATACTCACATATGCAGATATGATCTGGTTTTCTAAAGATATCTGTTTGTGAATGAAAATGACGACTGCTCTATGTATTCACGCATATCACAAGATGTAATCTGCAGATTTGGTCCAGATGAAAGGGATGCTGCGAATACTCATATGTGCAGATATGATCTGGTTTTCTAAAGATATCTGTTTGTGAATGAAAATGACGACTGCTCTATGTATTCACGCATATCACAAGACGTAATCTGCAAATTTGGTCCAGATGAAAGGGATGCTGCGAATACTCACTATGCAGATATGATCTGGTTTTCTAAAGATATCTGTTTATGAATGATAAATGACGACTGCTCTATGTATTCACGCATATCACAAGATGTAATCTGCAATTTGGTCCAGATGAAAGGGATGCTGCGAATACTCACTATGCAGATATGATCTGGTTTTCTAAAGATATCTGTTGTGAATGATAAATGACGACTGCTCTATGTATTCACGCATATCACAAGATGTAATCTGCAATTTGGTCCAGATGAAAGGGATGCTGCGAATACTCATATTGCAGATATGATCTGGTTTTCTAAAGATATCTGTTTGTGAATGATAAATGACGACTGCTCTATGTATTCACGCATATCACAGAGTAATCTGCAATTTGGTCCAGATGAAAGGGATGCTGCGAATACTCACTATGCAGATATGATCTGGTTTTCTAAAGATATCTGTTTGTGAATGAAAATGACGACTGCTCTATGTATTCACGCATATCACAAGATGTAATCTGCAAATTTGGTCCAGATGAAGGGATGCTGCGAATACTCACATGTGCAGATATGATCTGGTTTTCTAAAGATATCTGTTTATGAATGAAAATGACGACTGCTCTATGTATTCACGCATATCACAAGATGTAATCTGCAAATTTGGTCCAGATGAAAGGGATGCTGCGAATACTCATATGTGCAGATATGATCTGGTTTTCTAAAGATATCTGTTTGTGAATGATAAATGACGACTGCTCTATGTATTCACGCATATCACAAGATGTAATCTGCAAATTTGGTCCAGATGAAGGGATGCTGCGAATACTCACTATGCAGATATGATCTGGTTTTCTAAAGATATCTGTTTGTGAATGAAAATGACGACTGCTCTATGTATTCACGCATATCACAAGATGTAATCTGCAAATTTGGTCCAGATGAAAGGGATGCTGCGAATACTCACATGTGCAGATATGATCTGGTTTTCTAAAGATATCTGTGTGTGAATGATAAATGACGACTGCTCTATGTATTCACGCATATCACAAGATGTAATCTGCAAATTTGGTCCAGATGAAAGGGATGCTGCGAATACTCACATATGCAGATATGATCTGGTTTTCTAAAGATATCTGTGTGTGAATGATAAATGACGACTGCTCTATGTATTCACGCATATCACAAGATGTAATCTGCAAATTTGGTCCAGATGAAAGGGATGCTGCGAATACTCACATATGCAGATATGATCTGGTTTTCTAAAGATATCTGTTGTGAATGATAAATGACGACTGCTCTATGTATTCACGCATATCACAAGATGTAATCTGCAAATTTGGTCCAGATGAACGGGATGCTGCGAATACTCACATATGCAGATATGATCTGGTTTTCTAAAGATATCTGTTGTGAATGATAAATGACGACTGCTCTATGTATTCACGCATATCACAAGATGTAATCTGCAATTTGGTCCAGATGAAGGGATGCTGCGAATACTCACATGTGCAGATATGATCTGGTTTTCTAAAGATATCTGTTTGTGAATGAAAATGACGACTGCTCTATGTATTCACGCATATCACAAGACGTAATCTGCAGATTTGGTCCAGATGAAAGGGATGCTGCGAATACTCACTATGCAGATATGATCTGGTTTTCTAAAGATATCTGTTTGTGAATGATAAATGACGACTGCTCTATGTATTCACGCATATCACAAGATGTAATCTGCAATTTGGTCCGATGAAAGGGATGCTGCGAATACTCACATATGCAGATATGATCTGGTTTTCTAAAGATATCTGTTGTGAATGATAAATGACGACTGCTCTATGTATTCACGCATATCACAAGATGTATCTGCAATTTGGTCCAGATGAAGGGATGCTGCGAATACTCACATATGCAGATATGATCTGGTTTTCTAAAGATATCTGTTTGTGAATGAAAATGACGACTGCTCTATGTATTCACGCATATCACAAGATGTAATCTGCAATTTGGTCCAGATGAAGGGATGCTGCGAATACTCACATGTGCAGATATGATCTGGTTTTCTAAAGATATCTGTTTGTGAATGAAAATGACGACTGCTCTATGTATTCACGCATATCACAAGATGTAATCTGCAATTTGGTCCGGATGAAGGGATGCTGCGAATACTCACATGTGCAGATATGATCTGGTTTTCTAAAGATATCTGTTTGTGAATGATAAATGACGACTGCTCTATGTATTCACGCATATCACAGATGTAATCTGCAATTTGGTCCAGATGAAAGGGATGCTGCGAATACTCACTAGTGCAGATATGATCTGGTTTTCTAAAGATATCTGTTTGTGAATGATAAATGACGACTGCTCTATGTATTCACGCATATCACAAGATGTAATCTGCAAATTTGGTCCAGATGAAAGGGATGCTGCGAATACTCATATGTGCAGATATGATCTGGTTTTCTAAAGATATCTGTGTGTGAATGAAAATGACGACTGCTCTATGTATTCACGCATATCACAGATGTAATCTGCAAATTTGTCCGGATGAAAGGGATGCTGCGAATACTCACTATGCAGATATGATCTGGTTTTCTAAAGATATCTGTTGTGAATGATAAATGACGACTGCTCTATGTATTCACGCATATCACAAGATGTAATCTGCAATTTGGTCCAGATGAAAGGGATGCTGCGAATACTCACATATGCAGATATGATCTGGTTTTCTAAAGATATCTGTTTGTGAATGATAAATGACGACTGCTCTATGTATTCACGCATATCACAAGATGTAATCTGCAAATTTGGTCCAGATGAAAGGGATGCTGCGAATACTCATATGCAGATATGATCTGGTTTTCTAAAGATATCTGTTTGTGAATGAAAATGACGACTGCTCTATGTATTCACGCATATCACAAGATGTAATCTGCAAATTTGGTCCAGATGAAAGGGATGCTGCGAATACTCACTATGCAGATATGATCTGGTTTTCTAAAGATATCTGTTTGTGAATGATAAATGACGACTGCTCTATGTATTCACGCATATCACAAGATGTAATCTGCAATTTGGTCCAGATGAAAGGGATGCTGCGAATACTCACATATGCAGATATGATCTGGTTTTCTAAAGATATCTGTTTGTGAATGAAAATGACGACTGCTCTATGTATTCACGCATATCACAAGATGTAATCTGCAATTTGGTCCAGATGAAAGGGATGCTGCGAATACTCATATGTGCAGATATGATCTGGTTTTCTAAAGATATCTGTTTGTGAATGAAAATGACGACTGCTCTATGTATTCACGCATATCACAAGATGTAATCTGCAAATTTGGTCCAGATGAAAGGGATGCTGCGAATACTCACTATGCAGATATGATCTGGTTTTCTAAAGATATCTGTTTGTGAATGATAAATGACGACTGCTCTATGTATTCACGCATATCACAAGATGTAATCTGCAAATTTGGTCCAGATGAAAGGGATGCTGCGAATACTCACATATGCAGATATGATCTGGTTTTCTAAAGATATCTGTTGTGAATGATAAATGACGACTGCTCTATGTATTCACGCATATCACAAGATGTAATCTGCAAATTTGGTCCAGATGAAAGGGATGCTGCGAATACTCATATGCAGATATGATCTGGTTTTCTAAAGATATCTGTTGTGAATGAAAATGACGACTGCTCTATGTATTCACGCATATCACAAGATGTAATCTGCAAATTTGGTCCAGATGAAGGGATGCTGCGAATACTCACATGTGCAGATATGATCTGGTTTTCTAAAGATATCTGTTTGTGAATGAAAATGACGACTGCTCTATGTATTCACGCATATCACAAGATGTAATCTGCAAATTTGGTCCAGATGAAAGGGATGCTGCGAATACTCATATGCAGATATGATCTGGTTTCTAAAGATATCTGTTGTGAATGATAAATGACGACTGCTCTATGTATTCACGCATATCACAAGATGTAATCTGCAAATTTGGTCCAGATGAAAGGATGCTGCGAATACTCACATATGCAGATATGATCTGGTTTTCTAAAGATATCTGTTTGTGAATGATAAATGACGACTGCTCTATGTATTCACGCATATCACAAGATGTAATCTGCAAATTTGGTCCAGATGAAAGGGATGCTGCGAATACTCACATATGCAGATATGATCTGGTTTTCTAAAGATATCTGTTTTGAATGAAAATGACGACTGCTCTATGTATTCACGCATATCACAAGATGTAATCTGCAGATTTGGTCCAGATGAAAGGGATGCTGCGAATACTCACATGTGCAGATATGATCTGGTTTTCTAAAGATATCTGTTTGTGAATGAAAATGACGACTGCTCTATGTATTCACGCATATCACAAGATGTAATCTGCAAATTTGGTCCAGATGAAAGGGATGCTGCGAATACTCATATGCAGATATGATCTGGTTTTCTAAAGATATCTGTGTGTGAATGAAAATGACGACTGCTCTATGTATTCACGCATATCACAAGATGTAATCTGCAAATTTGGTCCAGATAAGGGATGCTGCGAATACTCACATATGCAGATATGATCTGGTTTTCTAAAGATATCTGTTTGTGAATGAAAATGACGACTGCTCTATGTATTCACGCATATCACAAGATGTAATCTGCAAATTTGGTCCAGATGAAAGGGATGCTGCGAATACTCATATGTGCAGATATGATCTGGTTTTCTAAAGATATCTGTTTGTGAATGATAAATGACGACTGCTCTATGTATTCACGCATATCACAAGATGTAATCTGCAAATTTGGTCCGGATGAAAGGGATGCTGCGAATACTCACATTGCAGATATGATCTGGTTTTCTAAAGATATCTGTTTGTGAATGAAAATGACGACTGCTCTATGTATTCACGCATATCACAAGAGTAATCTGCAATTTGGTCCAGATGAAAGGGATGCTGCGAATACTCACTATGCAGATATGATCTGGTTTTCTAAAGATATCTGTTTGTGAATGATAAATGACGACTGCTCTATGTATTCACGCATATCACAAGATGTAATCTGCAAATTTGGTCCAGATGAAGGGATGCTGCGAATACTCACATATGCAGATATGATCTGGTTTTCTAAAGATATCTGTTTGTGAATGAAAATGACGACTGCTCTATGTATTCACGCATATCACAAGATGTAATCTGCAGATTTGGTCCAGATGAAAGGGATGCTGCGAATACTCATATGTGCAGATATGATCTGGTTTTCTAAAGATATCTGTGTGTGAATGAAAATGACGACTGCTCTATGTATTCACGCATATCACAAGACGTAATCTGCAAATTTGGTCCAGATGAAAGGGATGCTGCGAATACTCACATGTGCAGATATGATCTGGTTTTCTAAAGATATCTGTTTGTGAATGAAAATGACGACTGCTCTATGTATTCACGCATATCACAAGATGTAATCTGCAAATTTGGTCCAGATGAAAGGGATGCTGCGAATACTCACTATGCAGATATGATCTGGTTTTCTAAAGATATCTGTTGTGAATGATAAATGACGACTGCTCTATGTATTCACGCATATCACAAGATGTAATCTGCAAATTTGGTCCAGATGAAAGGGATGCTGCGAATACTCACATATGCAGATATGATCTGGTTTTCTAAAGATATCTGTTTGTGAATGATAAATGACGACTGCTCTATGTATTCACGCATATCACAAGATGTAATCTGCAATTTGGTCCAGATGAAGGGATGCTGCGAATACTCACATATGCAGATATGATCTGGTTTTCTAAAGATATCTGTTTGTGAATGAAAATGACGACTGCTCTATGTATTCACGCATATCACAAGATGTAATCTGCAATTTGGTCCAGATGAAGGGATGCTGCGAATACTCACATGTGCAGATATGATCTGGTTTTCTAAAGATATCTGTTTGTGAATGATAAATGACGACTGCTCTATGTATTCACGCATATCACAAGATGTAATCTGCAAATTTGGTCCAGATGAAAGGGATGCTGCGAATACTCACATATGCAGATATGATCTGGTTTTCTAAAGATATCTGTTTGTGAATGATAAATGACGACTGCTCTATGTATTCACGCATATCACAAGATGTAATCTGCAAATTTGGTCCAGATGAAAGGGATGCTGCGAATACTCACATATGCAGATATGATCTGGTTTTCTAAAGATATCTGTTTGTGAATGAAAATGACGACTGCTCTATGTATTCACGCATATCACAAGATGTAATCTGCAAATTTGGTCCAGATGAAAGGGATGCTGCGAATACTCACATATGCAGATATGATCTGGTTTTCTAAAGATATCTGTTTGTGAATGAAAATGACGACTGCTCTATGTATTCACGCATATCACAAGATGTAATCTGCAATTTGGTCCAGATGAAAGGGATGCTGCGAATACTCACATGTGCAGATATGATCTGGTTTTCTAAAGATATCTGTTTGTGAATGATAAATGACGACTGCTCTATGTATTCACGCATATCACAAGATGTAATCTGCAATTTGGTCCAGATGAAAGGGATGCTGCGAATACTCACATGTGCAGATATGATCTGGTTTTCTAAAGATATCTGTTTGTGAATGATAAATGACGACTGCTCTATGTATTCACGCATATCACAAGATGTAATCTGCAATTTGGTCCAGATGAAAGGGATGCTGCGAATACTCATATGTGCAGATATGATCTGGTTTTCTAAAGATATCTGTTTGTGAATGAAAATGACGACTGCTCTATGTATTCACGCATATCACAGACGTAATCTGCAAATTTGGTCCAGATGAAAGGGATGCTGCGAATACTCACATGTGCAGATATGATCTGGTTTTCTAAAGATATCTGTTTGTGAATGAAAATGACGACTGCTCTATGTATTCACGCATATCACAAGATGTAATCTGCAATTTGGTCCAGATGAAAGGGATGCTGCGAATACTCACATGTGCAGATATGATCTGGTTTTCTAAAGATATCTGTTGTGAATGAAAATGACGACTGCTCTATGTATTCACGCATATCACAAGATGTAATCTGCAATTTGGTCCAGATGAAAGGGATGCTGCGAATACTCACATATGCAGATATGATCTGGTTTTCTAAAGATATCTGTTTGTGAATGAAAATGACGACTGCTCTATGTATTCACGCATATCACAAGATGTAATCTGCAAATTTGGTCCAGATGAAAGGGATGCTGCGAATACTCACATATGCAGATATGATCTGGTTTTCTAAAGATATCTGTTTGTGAATGAAAATGACGACTGCTCTATGTATTCACGCATATCACAAGATGTAATCTGCAGATTTGGTCCAGATGAAAGGGATGCTGCGAATACTCACATGTGCAGATATGATCTGGTTTTCTAAAGATATCTGTTTGTGAATGATAAATGACGACTGCTCTATGTATTCACGCATATCACAAGATGTAATCTGCAATTTGGTCCAGATGAAAGGGATGCTGCGAATACTCACATATGCAGATATGATCTGGTTTTCTAAAGATATCTGTTTGTGAATGAAAATGACGACTGCTCTATGTATTCACGCATATCACAAGATGTAATCTGCAAATTTGGTCCAGATGAAAGGGATGCTGCGAATACTCACTATGCAGATATGATCTGGTTTTCTAAAGATATCTGTTTGTGAATGATAAATGACGACTGCTCTATGTATTCACGCATATCACAAGATGTAATCTGCAATTTGGTCCAGATGAAAGGGATGCTGCGAATACTCATATGTGCAGATATGATCTGGTTTTCTAAAGATATCTGTTGTGAATGAAAATGACGACTGCTCTATGTATTCACGCATATCACAAGATGTAATCTGCAAATTTGGTCCAGATGAAAGGGATGCTGCGAATACTCATATGCAGATATGATCTGGTTTTCTAAAGATATCTGTTTGTGAATGATAAATGACGACTGCTCTATGTATTCACGCATATCACAAGATGTAATCTGCAAATTTGGTCCAGATGAAAGGGATGCTGCGAATACTCATATGTGCAGATATGATCTGGTTTTCTAAAGATATCTGTTTGTGAATGAAAATGACGACTGCTCTATGTATTCACGCATATCACAAGATGTAATCTGCAAATTTGGTCCAGATGAAAGGGATGCTGCGAATACTCACATGTGCAGATATGATCTGGTTTTCTAAAGATATCTGTTTGTGAATGATAAATGACGACTGCTCTATGTATTCACGCATATCACAAGATGTAATCTGCAAATTTGGTCCAGATGAAAGGGATGCTGCGAATACTCACATATGCAGATATGATCTGGTTTTCTAAAGATATCTGTTTGTGAATGATAAATGACGACTGCTCTATGTATTCACGCATATCACAAGATGTAATCTGCAAATTTGGTCCAGATGAAAGGGATGCTGCGAATACTCACATATGCAGATATGATCTGGTTTTCTAAAGATATCTGTTTGTGAATGAAAATGACGACTGCTCTATGTATTCACGCATATCACAAGATGTAATCTGCAAATTTGGTCCAGATGAAGGGATGCTGCGAATACTCACATATGCAGATATGATCTGGTTTTCTAAAGATATCTGTTTGTGAATGATAAATGACGACTGCTCTATGTATTCACGCATATCACAAGATGTAATCTGCAAATTTGGTCCAGATGAAAGGGATGCTGCGAATACTCACATATGCAGATATGATCTGGTTTTCTAAAGATATCTGTTTGTGAATGAAAATGACGACTGCTCTATGTATTCACGCATATCACAAGATGTAATCTGCAAATTTGGTCCAGATGAAAGGGATGCTGCGAATACTCATATGCAGATATGATCTGGTTTTCTAAAGATATCTGTTTGTGAATGATAAATGACGACTGCTCTATGTATTCACGCATATCACAAGATGTAATCTGCAAATTTGGTCCAGATGAAAGGGATGCTGCGAATACTCACATATGCAGATATGATCTGGTTTTCTAAAGATATCTGTTTGTGAATGATAAATGACGACTGCTCTATGTATTCACGCATATCACAAGATGTAATCTGCAATTTGGTCCAGATGAAAGGGATGCTGCGAATACTCATATGCAGATATGATCTGGTTTTCTAAAGATATCTGTTTGTGAATGAAAATGACGACTGCTCTATGTATTCACGCATATCACAGAGTAATCTGCAATTTGGTCCAGATGAAAGGGATGCTGCGAATACTCATATGCAGATATGATCTGGTTTTCTAAAGATATCTGTTTGTGAATGAAAATGACGACTGCTCTATGTATTCACGCATATCACAAGATGTAATCTGCAGATTTGGTCCAGATGAAAGGGATGCTGCGAATACTCACATGTGCAGATATGATCTGGTTTTCTAAAGATATCTGTTTGTGAATGATAAATGACGACTGCTCTATGTATTCACGCATATCACAAGATGTAATCTGCAAATTTGGTCCAGATGAAAGGGATGCTGCGAATACTCACATATGCAGATATGATCTGGTTTTCTAAAGATATCTGTTTGTGAATGAAAATGACGACTGCTCTATGTATTCACGCATATCACAAGATGTAATCTGCAATTTGGTCCAGATGAAAGGGATGCTGCGAATACTCATATGCAGATATGATCTGGTTTTCTAAAGATATCTGTTTGTGAATGATAAATGACGACTGCTCTATGTATTCACGCATATCACAAGATGTAATCTGCAAATTTGGTCCAGATGAAAGGGATGCTGCGAATACTCATATGCAGATATGATCTGGTTTTCTAAAGATATCTGTTGTGAATGATAAATGACGACTGCTCTATGTATTCACGCATATCACAAGATGTAATCTGCAATTTGGTCCAGATGAAAGGGATGCTGCGAATACTCACATATGCAGATATGATCTGGTTTTCTAAAGATATCTGTTTGTGAATGATAAATGACGACTGCTCTATGTATTCACGCATATCACAAGATGTAATCTGCAAATTTGGTCCAGATGAAAGGGATGCTGCGAATACTCACATATGCAGATATGATCTGGTTTTCTAAAGATATCTGTTGTGAATGATAAATGACGACTGCTCTATGTATTCACGCATATCACAAGATGTAATCTGCAATTTGGTCCAGATGAAAGGGATGCTGCGAATACTCATATGCAGATATGATCTGGTTTTCTAAAGATATCTGTTTGTGAATGAAAATGACGACTGCTCTATGTATTCACGCATATCACAAGATGTAATCTGCAAATTTGGTCCAGATGAAAGGGATGCTGCGAATACTCAATGTGCAGATATGATCTGGTTTTCTAAAGATATCTGTTTGTGAATGATAAATGACGACTGCTCTATGTATTCACGCATATCACAAGATGTAATCTGCAAATTTGGTCCAGATGAAAGGGATGCTGCGAATACTCACATATGCAGATATGATCTGGTTTTCTAAAGATATCTGTTGTGAATGATAAATGACGACTGCTCTATGTATTCACGCATATCACAAGATGTAATCTGCAATTTGGTCCAGATGAAAGGGATGCTGCGAATACTCACATATGCAGATATGATCTGGTTTTCTAAAGATATCTGTTTGTGAATGATAAATGACGACTGCTCTATGTATTCACGCATATCACAAGATGTAATCTGCAAATTTGGTCCAGATGAAAGGGATGCTGCGAATACTCACATATGCAGATATGATCTGGTTTTCTAAAGATATCTGTTTGTGAATGAAAATGACGACTGCTCTATGTATTCACGCATATCACAAGATGTAATCTGCAATTTGGTCCAGATGAAAGGGATGCTGCGAATACTCACATATGCAGATATGATCTGGTTTTCTAAAGATATCTGTTTGTGAATGAAAATGACGACTGCTCTATGTATTCACGCATATCACAAGATGTAATCTGCAAATTTGGTCCAGATGAAAGGGATGCTGCGAATACTCATATGCAGATATGATCTGGTTTTCTAAAGATATCTGTGTGTGAATGATAAATGACGACTGCTCTATGTATTCACGCATATCACAAGATGTAATCTGCAAATTTGGTCCAGATGAAAGGGATGCTGCGAATACTCACATATGCAGATATGATCTGGTTTTCTAAAGATATCTGTTTGTGAATGATAAATGACGACTGCTCTATGTATTCACGCATATCACAAGATGTAATCTGCAAATTTGGTCCAGATGAAAGGGATGCTGCGAATACTCATATGCAGATATGATCTGGTTTTCTAAAGATATCTGTTTGTGAATGAAAATGACGACTGCTCTATGTATTCACGCATATCACAGATGTAATCTGCAATTTGGTCCGATGAAAGGGATGCTGCGAATACTCACATGTGCAGATATGATCTGGTTTTCTAAAGATATCTGTTTGTGAATGATAAATGACGACTGCTCTATGTATTCACGCATATCACAAGATGTAATCTGCAAATTTGGTCCGGATGTAAGGGATGCTGCGAATACTCACATATGCAGATATGATCTGGTTTTCTAAAGATATCTGTTTGTGAATGATAAATGACGACTACTCTATGTATTCACGCATATCACAAGATGTAATCTGCAAATTTGGTCCAGATGAAAGGGATGCTGCGAATACTCACTATGCAGATATGATCTGGTTTTCTAAAGATATCTGTTTGTGAATGATAAATGACGACTGCTCTATGTATTCACGCATATCACAAGATGTAATCTGCAATTTGGTCCAGATGAAAGGGATGCTGCGAATACTCACATATGCAGATATGATCTGGTTTTCTAAAGATATCTGTTTGTGAATGATAAATGACGACTGCTCTATGTATTCACGCATATCACAAGATGTAATCTGCAGATTTGGTCCAGATGAAAGGGATGCTGCGAATACTCACATGTGCAGATATGATCTGGTTTTCTAAAGATATCTGTTTGTGAATGAAAATGACGACTGCTCTATGTATTCACGCATATCACAAGACGTAATCTGCAATTTGGTCCGATGAAAGGGATGCTGCGAATACTCATAGTGCAGATATGATCTGGTTTTCTAAAGATATCTGTTTGTGAATGAAAATGACGACTGCTCTATGTATTCACGCATATCACAAGATGTAATCTGCAATTTGGTCCAGATGAAAGGGATGCTGCGAATACTCATATGCAGATATGATCTGGTTTTCTAAAGATATCTGTTTGTGAATGATAAATGACGACTGCTCTATGTATTCACGCATATCACAAGATGTAATCTGCAAATTTGGTCCAGATGAAAGGGATGCTGCGAATACTCACATGTGCAGATATGATCTGGTTTTCTAAAGATATCTGTTTGTGAATGATAAATGACGACTGCTCTATGTATTCACGCATATCACAAGATGTAATCTGCAATTTGGTCCAGATGAAAGGGATGCTGCGAATACTCATATGTGCAGATATGATCTGGTTTTCTAAAGATATCTGTTTGTGAATGATAAATGACGACTGCTCTATGTATTCACGCATATCACAAGATGTAATCTGCAAATTTGGTCCAGATGAAAGGGATGCTGCGAATACTCACATGTGCAGATATGATCTGGTTTTCTAAAGATATCTGTTTGTGAATGATAAATGACGACTGCTCTATGTATTCACGCATATCACAAGATGTAATCTGCAAATTTGGTCCAGATGAAAGGGATGCTGCGAATACTCACATATGCAGATATGATCTGGTTTTCTAAAGATATCTGTTTGTGAATGAAAATGACGACTGCTCTATGTATTCACGCATATCACAAGATGTAATCTGCAATTTGGTCCAGATGAAAGGGATGCTGCGAATACTCACATGTGCAGATATGATCTGGTTTTCTAAAGATATCTGTTTGTGAATGAAAATGACGACTGCTCTATGTATTCACGCATATCACAAGATGTAATCTGCAAATTTGGTCCAGATGAAAGGGATGCTGCGAATACTCATATGCAGATATGATCTGGTTTTCTAAAGATATCTGTTTGTGAATGAAAATGACGACTGCTCTATGTATTCACGCATATCACAAGATGTAATCTGCAATTTGGTCCAGATGAAAGGGATGCTGCGAATACTCACATATGCAGATATGATCTGGTTTTCTAAAGATATCTGTTTGTGAATGATAAATGACGACTGCTCTATGTATTCACGCATATCACAAGATGTAATCTGCAAATTTGGTCCAGATGAAAGGGATGCTGCGAATACTCACATATGCAGATATGATCTGGTTTTCTAAAGATATCTGTTTGTGAATGAAAATGACGACTGCTCTATGTATTCACGCATATCACAAGATGTAATCTGCAATTTGGTCCAGATGAAAGGGATGCTGCGAATACTCACATGTGCAGATATGATCTGGTTTTCTAAAGATATCTGTTTGTGAATGAAAATGACGACTGCTCTATGTATTCACGCATATCACAAGATGTAATCTGCAGATTTGGTCCAGATGAAAGGGATGCTGCGAATACTCATATGTGCAGATATGATCTGGTTTTCTAAAGATATCTGTTTGTGAATGATAAATGACGACTGCTCTATGTATTCACGCATATCACAAGATGTAATCTGCAAATTTGGTCCAGATGAAAGGGATGCTGCGAATACTCACATGTGCAGATATGATCTGGTTTTCTAAAGATATCTGTTTGTGAATGATAAATGACGACTGCTCTATGTATTCACGCATATCACAAGATGTAATCTGCAATTTGGTCCAGATGAAAGGGATGCTGCGAATACTCATATGCAGATATGATCTGGTTTTCTAAAGATATCTGTTTGTGAATGAAAATGACGACTGCTCTATGTATTCACGCATATCACAAGATGTAATCTGCAATTTGGTCCAGATGAAGGGATGCTGCGAATACTCACATGTGCAGATATGATCTGGTTTTCTAAAGATATCTGTTTGTGAATGAAAATGACGACTGCTCTATGTATTCACGCATATCACAAGATGTAATCTGCAATTTGGTCCAGATGAAAGGGATGCTGCGAATACTCACATATGCAGATATGATCTGGTTTTCTAAAGATATCTGTTTGTGAATGATAAATGACGACTGCTCTATGTATTCACGCATATCACAAGATGTAATCTGCAAATTTGGTCCAGATGAAGGGATGCTGCGAATACTCACATATGCAGATATGATCTGGTTTTCTAAAGATATCTGTTTGTGAATGAAAATGACGACTGCTCTATGTATTCACGCATATCACAAGACGTAATCTGCAATTTGGTCCAGATGAAAGGGATGCTGCGAATACTCACTATGCAGATATGATCTGGTTTTCTAAAGATATCTGTTTGTGAATGAAAATGACGACTGCTCTATGTATTCACGCATATCACAAGATGTAATCTGCAATTTGGTCCAGATGAAAGGGATGCTGCGAATACTCATATGCAGATATGATCTGGTTTTCTAAAGATATCTGTGTGTGAATGATAAATGACGACTGCTCTATGTATTCACGCATATCACAAGATGTAATCTGCAAATTTGGTCCAGATGAAAGGGATGCTGCGAATACTCACATATGCAGATATGATCTGGTTTTCTAAAGATATCTGTTTGTGAATGATAAATGACGACTGCTCTATGTATTCACGCATATCACAAGATGTAATCTGCAATTTGGTCCAGATGAAAGGGATGCTGCGAATACTCATATTGCAGATATGATCTGGTTTTCTAAAGATATCTGTGTGTGAATGACAAATGACGACTGCTCTATGTATTCACGCATATCACAAGATGTAATCTGCAATTTGGTCCGATGAAGGGATGCTGCGAATACTCATATGCAGATATGATCTGGTTTTCTAAAGATATCTGTTTGTGAATGAAAATGACGACTGCTCTATGTATTCACGCATATCACAGACGTATCTGCAGATTTGGTCCAGATGAAAGGGATGCTGCGAATACTCACATGTGCAGATATGATCTGGTTTTCTAAAGATATCTGTTTGTGAATGAAAATGACGACTGCTCTATGTATTCACGCAAATCACAAGATGTAATCTGCAATTTGGTCCAGATGAAAGGGATGCTGCGAATACTCATATGTGCAGATATGATCTGGTTTTCTAAAGATATCTGTGTGTGAATGAAAATGACGACTGCTCTATGTATTCACGCATATCACGAGACGTAATCTGCAAATTTGGTCCGGATGAAAGGATGCTGCGAATACTCACTATGCAGATATGATCTGGTTTTCTAAAGATATCTGTTTGTGAATGATAAATGACGACTGCTCTATGTATTCACGCATATCACAAGATGTAATCTGCAAATTTGGTCCAGATGAAGGGATGCTGCGAATACTCACATATGCAGATATGATCTGGTTTTCTAAAGATATCTGTTTGTGAATGAAAATGACGACTGCTCTATGTATTCACGCATATCACAAGATGTAATCTGCAAATTTGGTCCAGATGAAAGGGATGCTGCGAATACTCATATATGCAGATATGATCTGGTTTTCTAAAGATATCTGTTTGTGAATGAAAATGACGACTGCTCTATGTATTCACGCATATCACAAGATGTAATCTGCAAATTTGGTCCAGATGAAAGGGATGCTGCGAATACTCACATATGCAGATATGATCTGGTTTTCTAAAGATATCTGTTGTGAATGAAAATGACGACTGCTCTATGTATTCACGCATATCACAAGATGTAATCTGCAAATTTGGTCCAGATGAAAGGGATGCTGCGAATACTCATATGTGCAGATATGATCTGGTTTTCTAAAGATATCTGTTTGTGAATGATAAATGACGACTGCTCTATGTATTCACGCATATCACAAGATGTAATCTGCAATTTGGTCCAGATGAAAGGGATGCTGCGAATACTCATATGTGCAGATATGATCTGGTTTTCTAAAGATATCTGTTTGTGAATGAAAATGACGACTGCTCTATGTATTCACGCATATCACAAGATGTAATCTGCAATTTGGTCCGGATGAAGGGATGCTGCGAATACTCACATGTGCAGATATGATCTGGTTTTCTAAAGATATCTGTTTGTGAATGAAAATGACGACTGCTCTATGTATTCACGCATATCACAAGATGTAATCTGCAAATTTGGTCCAGATGAAAGGGATGCTGCGAATACTCATATATGCAGATATGATCTGGTTTTCTAAAGATATCTGTTGTGAATGAAAATGACGACTGCTCTATGTATTCACGCATATCACAAGATGTAATCTGCAATTTGGTCCAGATGAAAGGGATGCTGCGAATACTCACTATGCAGATATGATCTGGTTTTCTAAAGATATCTGTTTGTGAATGATAAATGACGACTGCTCTATGTATTCACGCATATCACAAGATGTAATCTGCAAATTTGGTCCAGATGAAGGGATGCTGCGAATACTCACATATGCAGATATGATCTGGTTTTCTAAAGATATCTGTTTGTGAATGATAAATGACGACTGCTCTATGTATTCACGCATATCACAAGATGTAATCTGCAATTTGGTCCAGATGAAAGGGATGCTGCGAATACTCACTATGCAGATATGATCTGGTTTTCTAAAGATATCTGTTTTGAATGAAAATGACGACTGCTCTATGTATTCACGCATATCACAAGATGTAATCTGCAGATTTGGTCCAGATGAAAGGGATGCTGCGAATACTCATATGTGCAGATATGATCTGGTTTTCTAAAGATATCTGTTGTGAATGAAAATGACGACTGCTCTATGTATTCACGCATATCACAAGATGTAATCTGCAAATTTGGTCCAGATGAAAGGGATGCTGCGAATACTCACATATGCAGATATGATCTGGTTTTCTAAAGATATCTGTTTGTGAATGATAAATGACGACTGCTCTATGTATTCACGCATATCACAAGATGTAATCTGCAATTTGGTCCAGATGAAAGGGATGCTGCGAATACTCATATGTGCAGATATGATCTGGTTTTCTAAAGATATCTGTGTGTGAATGAAAATGACGACTGCTCTATGTATTCACGCATATCACAAGATGTAATCTGCAAATTTGGTCCAGATGAAAGGGATGCTGCGAATACTCACATATGCAGATATGATCTGGTTTTCTAAAGATATCTGTTGTGAATGAAAATGACGACTGCTCTATGTATTCACGCATATCACAAGATGTAATCTGCAATTTGGTCCAGATGAAAGGGATGCTGCGAATACTCATATGTGCAGATATGATCTGGTTTTCTAAAGATATCTGTTTGTGAATGAAAATGACGACTGCTCTATGTATTCACGCATATCACAAGATGTAATCTGCAATTTGGTCCAGATGAAAGGGATGCTGCGAATACTCACTATGCAGATATGATCTGGTTTTCTAAAGATATCTGTTTGTGAATGAAAATGACGACTGCTCTATGTATTCACGCATATCACAAGATGTAATCTGCAATTTGGTCCAGATGAAAGGGATGCTGCGAATACTCACATGTGCAGATATGATCTGGTTTTCTAAAGATATCTGTTTGTGAATGAAAATGACGACTGCTCTATGTATTCACGCATATCACAAGATGTAATCTGCAATTTGGTCCAGATGAAAGGGATGCTGCGAATACTCACTATGCAGATATGATCTGGTTTTCTAAAGATATCTGTTGTGAATGATAAATGACGACTGCTCTATGTATTCACGCATATCACAAGATGTAATCTGCAAATTTGGTCCAGATGAAAGGGATGCTGCGAATACTCACATATGCAGATATGATCTGGTTTTCTAAAGATATCTGTTTGTGAATGATAAATGACGACTGCTCTATGTATTCACGCATATCACAAGATGTAATCTGCAGATTTGGTCCAGATGAAAGGGATGCTGCGAATACTCATATGTGCAGATATGATCTGGTTTTCTAAAGATATCTGTGTG
Source organism: Nasonia vitripennis (assembly GCF_009193385.2). Taxonomy (NCBI): domain Eukaryota; kingdom Metazoa; phylum Arthropoda; class Insecta; order Hymenoptera; family Pteromalidae; genus Nasonia; species Nasonia vitripennis. The sequence continues at coordinate 57,388 of NW_022279801.1, forward strand.
TGAATGAAAATGACGACTGCTCTATGTATTCACGCATATCACAAGATGTAATCTGCAATTTGGTCCAGATGAAGGGATGCTGCGAATACTCACTATGCAGATATGATCTGGTTTTCTAAAGATATCTGTTGTGAATGAAAATGACGACTGCTCTATGTATTCACGCATATCACAGATGTAATCTGCAGATTTGGTCCAGATGAAAGGGATGCTGCGAATACTCACATGTGCAGATATGATCTGGTTTTCTAAAGATATCTGTTTGTGAATGAAAATGACGACTGCTCTATGTATTCACGCATATCACAAGATGTAATCTGCAATTTGGTCCAGATGAAAGGGATGCTGCGAATACTCATATGTGCAGATATGATCTGGTTTCTAAAGATATCTGTGTGTGAATGACAAATGACGACTGCTCTATGTATTCACGCATATCACGAGACGTAATCTGCAAATTTGGTCCGGATGAAAGGAATGCTGCAAATAATCACTATGCAGATATGATCTGGTTTTCTAAAGATATCTTTTGTGAATGATAAATGACGACTGCTCTATGTATTCACGCATATCACAAGATGTAATCTGCAAATTTGGTCCAGATCAACGGGATGCTGCGAATACTCACATATGCAGATATGATCTGGTTTTCTAAAGATATCTGTTTGTGAATGAAAATGACGACTGCTCTATGTATTCACGCATATCACAAGATGTAATCTGCAAATTTGGTCCAGATGAAAGGGATGCTGCGAATACTCAATATGCAGATATGATCTGGTTTTCTAAAGATATCTGTTTGTGAATGAAAATGACGACTGCTCTATGTATTCACGCATATCACAAGATGTAATCTGCAAATTTGGTCCAGATAAAGGGATGCTGCGAATACTCACATATGCAGATATGATCTGGTTTTCTAAAGATATCTGTTGTGAATGATAAATGACGACTGCTCTATGTATTCACGCATATCACAAGATGTAATCTGCAAATTTGGTCCAGATGAAAGGGATGCTGCGAATACTCATATATGCAGATATGATCTGGTTTTCTAAAGATATCTGTTGTGAATGATAAATGACGACTGCTCTATGTATTCACGCATATCACAAGATGTAATCTGCAAATTTGGTCCAGATGAAAGGGATGCTGCGAATACTCACATATGCAGATATGATCTGGTTTTCTAAAGATATCTGTGTGTGAATGACAAATGACGACTGCTCTATGTATTCACGCATATCACAAGATGTAATCTGCAAATTTGGTCCGGATGAAAGGGATGCTGCGAATACTCACATTGCAGATATGATCTGGTTTTCTAAAGATATCTGTTTGTGAATGATAAATGACGACTGCTCTATGTATTCACGCATATCACAAGATGTATCTGCAGATTTGGTCCAGATGAAAGGGATGCTGCGAATACTCATATGTGCAGATATGATCTGGTTTTCTAAAGATATCTGTGTGTGAATGACAAATGACGACTGCTCTATGTATTCACGCATATCACAGACGTAATCTGCAATTTGGTCCGGATGAAGGGATGCTGCGAATACTCACATGTGCAGATATGATCTGGTTTTCTAAAGATATCTGTTTGTGAATGAAAATGACGACTGCTCTATGTATTCACGCATATCACAAGATGTAATCTGCAATTTGGTCCAGATGAAAGGGATGCTGCGAATACTCACATATGCAGATATGATCTGGTTTTCTAAAGATATCTGTTTGTGAATGATAAATGACGACTGCTCTATGTATTCACGCATATCACAAGATGTAATCTGCAATTTGGTCCGATGAAAGGGATGCTGCGAATACTCACTATGCAGATATGATCTGGTTTTCTAAAGATATCTGTTTGTGAATGATAAATGACGACTGCTCTATGTATTCACGCATATCACAAGATGTAATCTGCAAATTTGGTCCAGATGAAAGGGATGCTGCGAATACTCACATGTGCAGATATGATCTGGTTTTCTAAAGATATCTGTTTGTGAATGAAAATGACGACTGCTCTATGTATTCACGCATATCACAAGACGTTATCTGCAGATTTGGTCCAGATGAAAGGGATGCTGCGAATACTCACATGTGCAGATATGATCTGGTTTTCTAAAGATATCTGTTTTGAATGAAAATGACGACTGCTCTATGTATTCACGCAAATCACAAGATGTAATCTGCAGATTTGGTCCAGATGAAAGGGATGCTGCGAATACTCATATGTGCAGATATGATCTGGTTTTCTAAAGATATCTGTGTGTGAATGAAAATGACGACTGCTCTATGTATTCACGCATATCACAAGATGTAATCTGCAAATTTGGTCCGGATGAAAGGATGCTGCAAATACTCACTATGCAGATATGATCTGGTTTTCTAAAGATATCTGTTTGTGAATGATAAATGACGACTGCTCTATGTATTCACGCATATCACAAGATGTAATCTGCAATTTGGTCCAGATGAAAGGGATGCTGCGAATACTCATATGTGCAGATATGATCTGGTTTTCTAAAGATATCTGTTTGTGAATGAAAATGACGACTGCTCTATGTATTCACGCATATCACAAGATGTAATCTGCAATTTGGTCCGGATGAAAGGGATGCTGCGAATACTCATATGCAGATATGATCTGGTTTTCTAAAGATATCTGTTGTGAATGAAAATGACGACTGCTCTATGTATTCACGCATATCACAAGATGTAATCTGCAAATTTGGTCCAGATGAAAGGGATGCTGCGAATACTCACATATGCAGATATGATCTGGTTTTCTAAAGATATCTGTTTGTGAATGAAAATGACGACTGCTCTATGTATTCACGCATATCACAAGATGTAATCTGCAATTTGGTCCAGATGAAAGGATGCTGCGAATACTCATATGCAGATATGATCTGGTTTTCTAAAGATATCTGTTTGTGAATGATAAATGACGACTGCTCTATGTATTCACGCATATCACAAGATGTAATCTGCAAATTTGGTCCAGATGAAAGGGATGCTGCGAATACTCACTATGCAGATATGATCTGGTTTTCTAAAGATATCTGTTTGTGAATGAAAATGACGACTGCTCTATGTATTCACGCATATCACAAGACGTTATCTGCAATTTGGTCCAGATGAAAGGGATGCTGCGAATACTCAATGTGCAGATATGATCTGGTTTTCTAAAGATATCTGTTTATGAATGAAAATGACGACTGCTCTATGTATTCACGCATATCACAAGATGTAATCTGCAGATTTGGTCCAGATGAAAGGGATGCTGCGAATACTCATATGTGCAGATATGATCTGGTTTCTAAAGATATCTGTGTGTGAATGAAAATGACGACTGCTCTATGTATTCACGCATATCACAAGACGTAATCTGCAAATTTGGTCCAGATGAAGGGATGCTGCGAATACTCACATATGCAGATATGATCTGGTTTTCTAAAGATATCTGTTTGTGAATGAAAATGACGACTGCTCTATGTATTCACGCATATCACAAGATGTAATCTGCAGATTTGGTCCAGATGAAAGGGATGCTGCGAATACTCATATGTGCAGATATGATCTGGTTTTCTAAAGATATCTGTTTGTGAATGATAAATGACGACTGCTCTATGTATTCACGCATATCACAAGATGTAATCTGCAAATTTGGTCCAGATGAAAGGGATGCTGCGAATACTCACATATGCAGATATGATCTGGTTTTCTAAAGATATCTGTTTGTGAATGATAAATGACGACTGCTCTATGTATTCACGCATATCACAAGATGTAATCTGCAAATTTGGTCCAGATCAAGGGATGCTGCGAATACTCACATATGCAGATATGATCTGGTTTTCTAAAGATATCTGTTTGTGAATGATAAATGACGACTGCTCTATGTATTCACGCATATCACAGAGTTATCTGCAGATTTGGTCCAGATGAAAGGGATGCTGCGAATACTCACATGTGCAGATATGATCTGGTTTTCTAAAGATATCTGTTTGTGAATGAAAATGACGACTGCTCTATGTATTCACGCATATCACAAGATGTAATCTGCAGATTTGGTCCAGATGAAAGGATGCTGCGAATACTCATGTGCAGATATGATCTGGTTTCTAAAGATATCTGTTTGTGAATGACAAATGACGACTGCTCTATGTATTCACGCATATCACAAGATGTAATCTGCAATTTGGTCCAGATGAAAGGGATGCTGCGAATACTCACTATGCAGATATGATCTGGTTTTCTAAAGATATCTGTTTGTGAATGATAAATGACGACTGCTCTATGTATTCACGCATATCACAAGATGTAATCTGCAATTTGGTCCAGATGAAAGGGATGCTGCGAATACTCACATATGCAGATATGATCTGGTTTTCTAAAGATATCTGTTTTGAATGATAAATGACGACTGCTCTATGTATTCACGCATATCACAAGAGTTATCTGCAGATTTGGTCCAGATGAAAGGGATGCTGCGAATACTCATATGTGCAGATATGATCTGGTTTTCTAAAGATATCTGTTGTGAATGACAAATGACGACTGTCTATGTATTCACGCATATCACAGACGTAATCTGCAATTTGTCCGGATGAAGGGATGCTCGAATACTCACCTGTGCAGATATGATCTGGTTTTCTAAAGATATCTGTTTTGAATGAAAATGTCGACATGCTCTATGTATTCACGCATATCACAGACGTTATCTGCAGATTTGGTCCAGATGAAAGGGATGCTCGAATACTCACCTGTGCAGATATGATCTGGTTTTCTAAAGATATCTGTTTATGGATGAAAATGACGACTGTCTATGTATTCACGCAATCACAAGATGTAATCTGCAAATTTGGTCCAGATGAAAGGGATGCTGCGAATATCATATGTGCAGATATGATCTGGTTATCTAAAGATATCTGTGTGTGAATGACAAATGACGACTGCTCTAGTATTCACGCATATCACGAGACGTAATCTGCAAATTTGGTCCGGATGAAAGGAATGCTGCAAATAATCACCTATGCAGATATGATCTGGTTTTCTAAAGATATCTTTTTGTGAATGATAAATGACGACTGCTCTATGTATTCACGCATATCACAAGATGTAATCTGCAAATTTGGTCCAGATCAACGGGATGCTGCGAATACTCACATATGCAGATATGACCTGGTTTTCTAAACATATCTGTGTGTGAATGACAAATGACGACTGCTCTATGTATTCACGCATATCACAAGATGTAATCTGCAATTTGGTCCAGATGAAAGGGATGCTGCGAATACTCAATATGCAGATATGACCTGGTTTTCTAAAGATATCTGTGTGTGAATGACAAATGACGACTGCTCTATGTATTCACGCATATCACAAGATGTAATCTGCAAATTTGGTCCAGATGAAAGGGATGCTGCGAATACTCACATATGCAGATATGATCTGGTTTTCTAAAGATATCTGTGTGTGAATGATAAATGACGACTGCTCTATGTATTCACGCATATCACAAGATGTAATCTGCAAATTTGGTCCAGATGAAAGGGATGCTGCGAATACTCATATATGCAGATATGATCTGGTTTTCTAAAGATATCTGTTTGTGAATGAAAATGACGACTGCTCTATGTATTCACGCATATCACAAGATGTAATCTGCAAATTTGGTCCAGATGAAGGGATGCTGCGAATACTCACATATGCAGATATGATCTGGTTTTCTAAAGATATCTGTGTGTGAATGAAAATGACGACTGCTCTATGTATTCACGCATATCACAAGATGTAATCTGCAAATTTGGTCCAGATGAAGGGATGCTGCGAATACTCACATATGCAGATATGATCTGGTTTCTAAAGATATCTGTTGTGAATGATAAATGACGACTGCTCTATGTATTCACGCATATCACAAGATGTAATCTGCAATTTGGTCCAGATGAAGGGATGCTGCGAATACTCACATATGCAGATATGATCTGGTTTTCTAAAGATATCTGTTTGTGAATGATAAATGACGACTGCTCTATGTATTCACGCATATCACAAGATGTAATCTGCAATTTGGTCCAGATGAAGGGATGCTGCGAATACTCACATATGCAGATATGATCTGGTTTTCTAAAGATATCTGTTTGTGAATGAGAAATGTCGACAGCTCTATGTATTCACGCATATCACGAGACGTTATCTGCAGATTTGGTCCAGATGAAAGGGATGCTCTGAATACTCACCTGTGCAGATATGATCTGGTTTTCTAAAGATATCTGTTTATGGATGAAAAATGACGACTGTTCTATGTATTCACGCAAATCACAAGATGTAATCTGCAGATTTGGTCCAGATGAAAGGGATGCTGCGAATACTCATATGTGCAGATATGATCTGGTTATCTAAAGATATCTGTGTGTGAATGACAAATGACGACTGCTCTATGTATTCACGCATATCACGAGACGTAATCTGCAAATTTGGTCCGGATGAAAGGAATGCTGCAAATAATCACTATGCAGATATGATCTGGTTTTCTAAAGATATCTGTTTGTGAATGATAAATGACGACTGCTCTATGTATTCACGCATATCACAAGATGTAATCTGCAATTTGGTCCAGATGAAAGGGATGCTGCGAATACTCATATGTGCAGATATGATCTGGTTTTCTAAAGATATCTGTGTGTGAATGACAAATGACGACTGCTCTATGTATTCACGCATATCACTAGACGTAATCTGCAAATTTAGTGCGGATGTAAGGGATGCTGCGAATACTAACATGTGCAGAATGAACTGGTTTTCTAAACATATCTGTGTGTGAATGACAAATGACGACTGCTCTATGTATTCACGCATATCACAAGATGTAATCTACAAATTTGGTCCAGATGAAAGGGATGCTGCGAATACTCATATATGCAGATATGATCTGGTTATCTAAAGATATCTGTGTGTGAATGACAAATGACGACTGCTCTAGGTATTCACGCATATCACGAGACGTAATCTGCAAATTTGGTCCGGGATGAAAGGAATGCTGCAAATAATCACCTATGCAGATATGATCTGGTTTTCTAAAGATATCTGTTTGTGAATGATAAATGACGACTGCTCTATGTATTCACGCATATCACAAGATGTAATCTGCAAATTTGGTCCAGATCAACGGGATGCTGCGAATACTCACATATGCAGATATGATCTGGTTTTCTAAAGATATCTGTTTGTGAATGAGAAATGTCGACAGCTCTATGTATTCACGCATATCACAAGACGTTATCTGCAGATTTGGTCCAGATGAAAGGGATGCTCTGAATACTCACCTGTGCAGATATGATCTGGTTTTCTAAAGATATCTGTTTATGGATGAAAAATGACGACTGTTCTATGTATTCACGCAAATCACAAGATGTAATCTGCAGATTTGGTCCAGATGAAAGGGATGCTGCGAATACTCATATGTGCAGATATGATCTGGTTATCTAAAGATATCTGTGTGTGAATGATAAATGACGACTGCTCTATGTATTCACGCATATCACAAGATGTAATCTGCAAATTTGGTCCAGATAAGGATGCTGCGAATACTCACATATGCAGATATGATCTGGTTTCTAAAGATATCTGTTTGAATGATAAATGACGACTGCTCTATGTATTCACGCATATCACAAGAGTAATCTGCAAATTTGGTCCAGATGAAAGGGATGCTGCGAATACTCATATATGCAGATATGATCTGGTTTCTAAAGATATCTGTTTGTGAATGATAAATGACGACGCTCTATGTATTCACGCATATCACAAGATGTAATCTGCAATTTGGTCCAGATGAAAGGGATGCTGCGAATACTCATATGCAGATATGATCTGGTTTTCTAAAGATATCTGTTGTGAATGAAAATGACGACTGTCTATGTATTCACGCATATCACAAGATGTAATCTGCAATTTGGTCCAGATGAAAGGGATGCTGCGAATACTCAATGTGCAGATATGATCTGGTTTCTAAAGATATCTGTTTGTGAATGAAAATGTCGACATGCTCTATGTATTCACGCATATCACGAGACGTTATCTGCAGATTTGGTCCAGATGAAAGGGATGCTCTGAATACTCACCTGTGCAGATATGATCTGGTTTTCTAAAGATATCTGTTTATGGATGAAAATGACGACTGTTCTATGTATTCACGCAAATCACAAGATGTAATCTGCAATTTGGTCCAGATGAAAGGGATGCTGCGAATACTCATATGTGCAGATATGATCTGGTTATCTAAAGATATCTGTGTGTGAATGACAAATGACGACTGCTCTAGTATTCACGCATATCACAGACGTAATCTGCAAATTTGTCCGGGATGAAGGAATGCTGCAAATAATCACCTATGCAGATATGATCTGGTTTTCTAAAGATATCTTTTGTGAATGATAAATGACGACTGCTCTATGTATTCACGCATATCACAAGATGTAATCTGCAAATTTGGTCCAGATCAAGGGATGCTGCGATACTCACATATGCAGATATGATCTGGTTTTCTAAAGATATCGTGTGTGAATACAAATGACGACTGCTCTATGTATTCACGCATATCACAGATGTAATCTGCATATTTGGTCCGGATGAAAGGGATGCTCGAATACTCATATTGCAGATATGATCTGGTTATCTAAAGATATCTGTTTTTGAATGACAAATGACGACTGCTCTATGTATTCACGCATATCACAAGATGTAATCTGCAGATTTGGTCCAGATGAAAGGGATGCTGCAAATACTCATATGTGCAGATATGATCTGGTTTTCTAAAGATATCTGTGTGTGAA
>NW_022279802.1:0-65337 GCF_009193385.2 Nasonia vitripennis
TTTTCTTATAACAGAAAATTGTTGCTAACATCAATATTAGTATGTGAAAAAATTTGGTCGGGATCCAAGATGGAACCATTTATAGAGGGCGCTCCAAGACACGTAACTCGTTGATTTTGGATTTATCGATTTTTCGTGCGGCGCATAACTAATTTAACCCTTTTCTTATAACAGAATATTGTTGCTAACATCAATATTAGTATGTACAACAATTTTGGTCTAGATCCAAGATAGGATCCATTTATAGAGGGCGCTCCAAGACACGTAACTCGTCGATTTTGGACTTAATCAATATTTCGTGCGGCACATAAGTAATTTACCCCTTTTTTATAACGGAATATTGTTGCTAACATCAATATTAGTATGTGGAAAAAACTTGGTCGGGATCCAAGATGAGGAACCATTTATAGAGCGCTCCAAGACACGTAACTCGTTGATTTTGGAATTTATCGATTTTTCGTGCGGCGCATAACTAATTTACCCCTTTTCTTATAACAGAATATTGTTGCTAACATCAATATTAGTATGTACAACAATTTTGGTCAAGATCCAAGATGAGGAACACTTATAGAGGGCGCTCCAAGACACGTAACTCGTCGATTTTGGACTTAATCGATTTTTCGTGCGGCGCATAAGTAATTTACCCCTTTTTATAACGGAATATTGTTGCTAACATCAATATTAGTATGTGGAAAAACATGGTCGGGATCAAGTTGACGAACCATTTATAGAGGCGCTCCAAGACACGTAACTCGTTGATTTTGGACTTTATCGATTTTTCGTGCGGCGCATAAGTAATTTACCCCTTTTCTTATAACAGAAATATTGTTGCTAACATCAATATTAGTATATACAACAATTTGGTCAAGATCAAGATGAGGAACCATTTATAGAGGGCGCTCCAAGACACGTAACTCGTTGATTTTGGACATTATCGATTTTTCGTGCGGCGCATAAGTAATTTACCCCTTTTCTTATAACAGAATATTGTTGCTAACATCAATATTAGTATGTACACAATTTTGGTCAAGATCGAAGATGAGGAACCTTTATAGAGGGCGCTCCAAGACACGTAACTCGTTGATTTTGGACTTTATCGATTTTTCGTGCGGCGCATAAGTAATTTACCCCTTTTCTTATAACAGAATATTGTTGCTAACATCAATATTAGTATATACAACAATTTTGGTCAAGATCGAAGATGAGGAACTATTTATAGAGGGCGCTCCAAGACACGTAACTCGTTGATTTTGGAATTTATCGATTTTTCGTGCGGCGCATAAGTAATTTACCCTTTTTATAACGGAATATTGTTGCTAACATCAATATTAGTATGTGGAAAAAATTTGGTCGGGATCCAAGATGGAGAACCATTTATAGAGGGCGCTCCAAGACACGTAACTCGTTGATTTTGGACTTTATCGATTTTTCGTGCGGCGCATAACTAATTTACCCTTTTATATAACGGAATATTGTTGCTAACATCAATATTAGTATGTAAAAAACAATTGGTCAAGATCCAAGATGAGGAACTATTTAATAGAGGGCGCTCCAAGACACGTAACTCGTTGATTTTGGACTTTATCGATTTTTCGTGCGGCGCATAAGTAATTTACCCCCTTTTCTTAACGAATATTGTGTGCTAACATCAATATTAGTATGTACAACAATTTTGGTCAAGATCAAGATGAGGAACTACTTATAGAGGGCGCTCCAAGACACGTAACTCGTTGATTTTGGACTTAATCGATTTTTCGTGCGGCGCATAAGTAATTTACCCCTTTCTTATAACAGAATATTGTTGCTAACATCAATATTAGTATATACAACAATTTTGGTCAAGATCGAAGATGAGGAACTACTTATAGAGGGCGCTCCAAGACACGTAACTCGTTGATTTTGGACTTAATCGATTTTTCGTGCGGCACATAAGTAATTTACCCCTTTTTTATAACGGAATATTGTTGCTAACATCAATATTAGTATGTACACAATTTTGGTCAAGATCCAAGATGAGGAACCATTTATAGAGGGCGCTCCAAGACACGTAACTCGTTGATTTTGGACTTTATCGATTTTTCGTGCGGCGCATAAGTAATTTACCCCTTTCTTATAACGGAATATTGTTGCTAACATCAATATTAGTATGTAAAAAAATTTGGTCGGGATACAAGATGAGGAACCATTTATAGAGGGCGCTCCAAGACACGTAACTCGTTGATTTTGACTTTATCGATTTTTCGTGCGGCGCATAAGTAATTTACCCCTTCTTATAACGGAATATTGTTGCTAACATCAATATTAGTATGTGGAAAAACATTGGTCGGGATCAAGATGAGGAACCATTTATAGAGGGCGCTCCAAGACACGTAACTCGTTGATTTTGGACTTTATCGATTTTTCGTGCGGCGCATAAGTAATTTACCCCTTTCTTATAACAGAATATTGTTGCTAACATCAATATTAGTATATACAACAATTTTGGTCAAGATCGAAGATGAGGAACTATTTATAGAGGGCGCTCCAAGACACGTAACTCGTTGATTTTGGACATTATCGATTTTTCGTGCGGCGCATAAGTAATTTACCCTTTTTTATAACGGAATATTGTTGCTAACATCAATATTAGTATGTGGAAAAAATTTGGTCGGGATCCAAGATGGGGAACCATTTATAGAGGGCGCTCCAAGACACGTAACTCGTTGATTTTGGAATTTTATCGATTTTTTCGTGCGGCGCATAAGTAATTTACCCTTTTCTTATAACAGAATATTGTTGCTAACATCAATATTAGTATGTTACAACAATTTTGGTCAAGATCCAAGATGAGGAACCATTTATAGAGGGCGCTCCAAGACACGTAACTCGTTGATTTTGGACTTATCGATTTTTCGTGCGGCGCATAAGTAATTTACCCCTTTCTTATAACGGAATATTGTTGCTAACATCAATATTAGTATGTGAAAAAAATTTGGTCAAGATCCAAGATGGGGAACCATTTATAGAGGGCGCTCCAAGACACGTAACTCGTTGATTTTGGATTATCGATTTTTCGTGCGGCGCATAAGTAATTTACCCCTTTCTTATAACAGAAATATTGTTGCTAACATCAATATTAGTATGTGAAAAAATTTTGTCGGGATCCAAGATGGGAACATTTATAGAGGGCGCTCCAAGACACGTAACTCGTTGATTTTGGACTTTATCGATTTTTCGTGCGGCGCATAACTAATTTACCCTTTTCTTATAACAGAATATTGTTGCTAACATCAATATTAGTATGTACAACAATTTTGGTCAAGATCCAAGATGAGGAACAATTTATAGAGGGCGCTCCAAGACACGTAACTCGTCGATTTTGGACATTATCGAGTTTTCGTGCGGCGCATAAGTAATTTCCCCCTTTATATAACGGAATATTGTTGCTAACATCAATATTAGTATGTAAACAATTTTGGTCAAGATCAAGATGAGGAACCATTTATAGAGGGCGCTCCAAGACACGTAACTCGTTGATTTTGGACATTTATCGATTTTTCGTGCGGCGCATAAGTAATTTACCCCTTTTTATAACGGAATATTGTTGCTAACATCAATATTAGTATATAAAACAATTTTGGTCAAGATCGAAGATGGGGAACCTTTATAGAGGGCGCTCCAAGACACGTAACTCGTTGATTTTGGACTTTATCGATTTTTCGTGCGGCGCATAAGTAATTTACCCTTTTTATAACGGAATATTGTTGCTAACATCAATATTAGTATATACAACAATTTTGGTCAAGATCGAAGATGGGGAACCTTTATAGAGGGCGCTCCAAGACACGTAACTCGTTGATTTTGGACTTATCGATTTTTCGTGCGGCGCATAAGTAATTTACCCCTTTTTATAACGGAATATTGTTGCTAACATCAATATTAGTATATTACAACAATTTTGGTCAAGATCCAAGATGAGGAACCATTTATAGAGGGCGCTCCAAGACACGTAACTCGTTGATTTTGGACTTTATCGATTTTTCGTGCGGCGCATAAGTAATTTACCCCTTTTCTTATAACAGAATATTGTTGCTAACATCAATATTAGTATGTTACACAATTTGGTCAAGATCCAAGATGAGGAACCATTTATAGAGGGCGCTCCAAGACACGTAACTCGTCGATTTTGGACTTTATCGATTTTTCGTGCGGCGCATAAGTAATTTACCCCTTTTTATAACGGAATATTGTTGCTAACATCAATATAGTAGTGGACAAAATTTGGTCAAGATCAAGATGAGGAACCATTTATAGAGGGCGCTCCAAGACACGTAACTCGTTGATTTTGGACATTATCGATTTTTCGTGCGGCGCATAAGTAATTTACCCCCTTTTTATAACGGAATATTGTTGCTAACATCAATATTAGTATGTAAAAAAATTTTGGTCGGGATCAAGATGGGGAACCATTTATAGAGGGCGCTCCAAGACACGTAACTCGTTGATTTTGGACTTTATCGATTTTTCGTGCGGCGCATAAGTAATTTACCCCTTTTTTATAACGAAATATTGTTGCTAACATCAATATTAGTATGTGAAAAAACATGGTCGGGATACAAGATGAGGAACCATTTATAGAGGGCGCTCCAAGACACGTAACTCGTTGATTTTGGACTTTATCGATTTTTCGTGCGGCGCATAAGTAATTTACCCCTTTTTTATAACGAATATTGTTGCTAACATCAATATTAGTATGTACAACAATTTTGGTCAAGATCCAAGATGAGGAACTACTTATAGAGGGCGCTCCAAGACACGTAACTCGTTGATTTTGGACTTTATCGATTTTTCGTGCGGCGCATAAGTAATTTACCCCTTTTTATAACGAATATTGTTGCTAACATCAATATTAGTATGTGGACAAAATTTGGTCAAGATCAAGATGAGGAACCATTTATAGAGGGCGCTCCAAGACACGTAACTCGTTGATTTTGGATTTATCGATTTTTCGTGCGGCGCATAAGTAATTTACCCCTTTCTTATAAACAGAATATTGTTGCTAACATCAATATTAGTATATACACCAATTTTGGTCAAGATCGAAGATGAGGAACTACTTTATAGAGGGCGCTCCAAGACACGTAACTCGTCGATTTTGGACTTAATCAATTTTTCGTGCGGCGCATAAGTAATTTACCCCTTTTTTATAACGGAATATTGTTGCTAACATCAATATTAGTATGTGGAAAAAACATGGTCGGATACAAGATGGGGAACCATTTATAGAGGGCGCTCCAAGACACGTAACTCGTTGATTTTGGAATTTATCGATTTTTCGTGCGGCGCATAAGTAATTTACCCCTTTTTTATAACGAAATATTGTTGCTAACATCAATATTAGTATGTACAACAATTTTGGTCAAGATCAAGATGAGGAACCATTTATAGAGGGCGCTCCAAGACACGTAACTCGTTGATTTTGGAATTATCGATTTTTCGTGCGGCGCATAAGTAATTTACCCTTTTCTTATAACAGAATATTGTTGCTAACATCAATATTAGTATGTACAACAATTTTGGTCAAGATCCAAGATGAGGAACCATTTATAGAGGGCGCTCCAAGACACGTAACTCGTTGATTTTGGACTTTAATCGATTTTTCGTGCGGCGCATAAGTAATTTACCCCTTTTTTATAACGGAATATTGTTGCTAACATCAATATTAGTATGTGAAAAAATTTGGTCGGGATCAAGATGGGAACCATTTATAGAGGGCGCTCCAAGACACGTAACTCGTTGATTTTGGAATTTACCGATTTTTCTTGCGGCGCATAACTAATTTACCCCTTTTCTTATAACAGAAATTGTTGCTATCATCAATATTAGTATTTGAAAAAAATTTGGTCAAGATCCAAGATGCGGAACAATTTATAGAGGGCGCTCCAAGACACGTATCTCGTTGATTTTGGAATTTACCGATTTTTCGTGCGGCGCATAACTAATTTACCCCTTTTCTAATAACAGAATATTGTTGCTAACATCAATATTAGTATGTAAAAAATTTTGGTCAAGATCAAGATGAGGAACCATTTATAGAGGGCGCTCCAAGACACGTAACTCGTTGATTTTGGACTTTATCGATTTTTCGTGCGGCGCATAAGTAATTTAACCCTTTCTTATAACAGAATATTGTTGCTAACATCAATATTAGTATGTACAACAATTTTGGTCAAGATCCAAGATGAGGAACATTTATAGAGGGCGCTCCAAGACACGTAACTCGTTGATTTTGGACATTATCGATTTTTCGTGCGGCGCATAAGTAATTTACCCCTTTTTTATAACGAAATATTGTTGCTAACATCAATATTAGTATGTACAACAATTTTGGTCAAGATCTAAGATGAGGAACCATTTATAGAGGGCGCTCCAAGACACGTAACTCGTTGATTTTGGACTTTATCGATTTTTCGTGCGGCGCATAAGTAATTTACCCCTTTTTATAACGGAATATTGTTGCTAACATCAATATTAGTATGTGAAAAAAATTTGGTCGGGATCCAAGATGGGGAACCATTTATAGAGGGTGCTCCAAGACACGTAACTCGTTGATTTTGGAATTTACCGATTTTTCGTGCGGCGCATAAGTAATTTACCCCTTTTTATAACGGAATATTGTTGCTAACATCAATATTAGTATGTAAAACAATTTTGGTCAAGATCAAGATGGGGAACCTTTATAGAGGGCGCTCCAAGACACGTAACTCGTTGATTTTGGACTTTATCGATTTTTCGTGCGGCGCATAAGTAATTTACCCCTTTCTTATAACAGAATATTGTTGCTAACATCAATATTAGTATGTACAACAATTTTGGTCAAGATCAAGATGGGGAACCTTTATAGAGGGCGCTCCAAGACACGTAACTCGTTGATTTTGGACATTATCGATTTTTCGTGCGGCGCATAAGTAATTTACCCCTTTTATAACGGAATATTGTTGCTAACATCAATATTAGTATGTACAACAATTTTGGTCAAGATCCAAGATGAGGAACCATTTATAGAGGGCGCTCCAAGACACGTAACTCGTTGATTTTGGACTTTATCGATTTTTCGTGCGGCGCATAAGTAATTTACCCCTTTCTTATAACAGAATATTGTTGCTAACATCAATATTAGTTGGTAAAACAATTTTGGTCAAGATCAAGATGAGGAACCATTTATAGAGGGCGCTCCAAGACACGTAACTCGTTGATTTTGGACTTTATCGATTTTTCGTGCGGCGCATAACTAATTTAACCCTTTTCTTATAACAGAATATTGTTGCTAACATCAATATTAGTATGTACAACAATTTTGGTCAAGATCAAGATGAGGAACCATTTATAGAGGGCGCTCCAAGACACGTAACTCGTTGATTTTGGAATTTATCGATTTTTCGTGCGGCGCATAAGTAATTTACCCCTTTTTTATAACGGAATATTGTTGCTAACATCAATATTAGTATGTGAAAAAAAATTGTCGGGATCCAAGATGGGGAACCATTTATAGAGGGCGCTCCAAGACACGTAACTCGTTGATTTTGGACTTTATCGATTTTTCGTGCGGCGCATAAGTAATTTACCCTTTTCTTATAACAGAATATTGTTGCTAACATCAATATTAGTATGTACAACAATTTGGTCAAGATCAAGATGGGGAACCATTTATAGAGGGCGCTCCAAGACACGTAACTCGTTGATTTTGGACTTTATCGATTTTTCGTGCGGCGCATAAGTAATTTACCCCTTTTTATAACAGAATATTGTTGCTAACATCAATATTAGTATGTACAACAATTTTGGTCAAGATCCAAGATGAGGAACCTTTATAGAGGGCGCTCCAAGACACGTAACTCGTTGATTTTGGACATTATCGATTTTTCGTGCGGCGCATAAGTAATTTACCCCTTTTTATAACGGAATATTGTTGCTAACATCAATATTAGTATATAAAACAATTTTGGTCAAGATCCAAGATGAGGAACCATTTATAGAGGGCGCTCCAAGACACGTAACTCGTCGATTTTGGACTTAATCGATTTTTCGTGCGGCGCATAAGTAATTTACCCCTTTTTTATAACGGAATATTGTTGCTAACATCAATATTAGTATGTAAAAAAAATTTGGTCAAGATACAAGATGGGGAACCATTTATAGAGGGCGCTCCAAGACACGTAACTCGTTGATTTTGGACTTATCGATTTTTCGTGCGGCGCATAAGTAATTTACCCCTTTATATAACGGAATATTGTTGCTAACATCAATATTAGTATATAAAACAATTTTGGTCAAGATCGAAGATGGGGAACCTTTATAGAGGGCGCTCCAAGACACGTAACTCGTTGATTTTGGACATTTATCGATTTTTCGTGCGGCGCATAAGTAATTTACCCCTTTTATAACGGAATATTGTTGCTAACATCAATATTAGTATGTGAAAAAAATTTGGTCGGGATCCAAGATGGGAACCATTTATAGAGGGCGCTCCAAGACACGTAACTCGTTGATTTTGGACATTATCGATTTTTCGTGCGGCGCATAAGTAATTTACCCCTTTTTATAACGGAATATTGTTGCTAACATCAATATTAGTATGTACAACAATTTTGGTCTAGATCCAAGATGAGGAACAATTTATAGAGGGCGCTCCAAGACACGTAACTCGTCGATTTTGGACTTAATCAATTTTTCGTGCGGCGCATAAGTAATTTACCCCTTTTTATAACGGAATATTGTTGCTGATATCAATATTAGTATGTGGAAAAAAACTTGGTCGGGATCCAAGATGAGGAACCATTTATAGAGGGCGCTCCAAGACACGTAACTCGTTGATTTTGGAATTTATCGATT
Source organism: Nasonia vitripennis (assembly GCF_009193385.2). Lineage (NCBI taxonomy): Eukaryota > Metazoa > Arthropoda > Insecta > Hymenoptera > Pteromalidae > Nasonia > Nasonia vitripennis. The sequence goes on from NW_022279802.1 coordinate 8,872, forward strand.
TTTCGTGCGGCGCATAAGTAATTTAACCCTTTTTTTATAACAGAATATTGTTGCTAACATCAATATTAGTATGTACAACAATTTTGGTCAAGATCCAAGATGAGGAACAATTTATAGAGGGCGCTCCAAGACACGTAACTCGTTGATTTTGGAATTTATCGATTTTTCGTGCGGCGCATAAGTAATTTACCCCTTTTTTATAACAGAATATTGTTGCTAACATCAATATTAGTATGTAAAAAAATTTGGTCGGATCCAAGATGGGGAACCATTTATAGAGGGCGCTCCAAGACACGTAACTCGTTGATTTTGGACTTTATCGATTTTTCGTGCGGCGCATAAGTAATTTACCCCTTTTTATAACGGAATATTGTTGCTAACATCAATATTAGTATGTAAAAAATTTTGGTCAAGATCCAAGATGGGGAACCATTTATAGAGGGCGCTCCAAGACACGTAACTCGTTGATTTTGGACTTTATCGATTTTTCGTGCGGCGCATAAGTAATTTACCCCTTTTTATAACGGAATATTGTTGCTAACATCAATATTAGTATGTGAAAAAAATTTTGGTCGGGATCCAAGATGAGGAACCATTTATAGAGGGCGCTCCAAGACACGTAACTCGTTGATTTTGGACTTTATCGATTTTTCGTGCGGCGCATAAGTAATTTACCCCTTTTTATAACGGAATATTGTTGCTAACATCAATATTAGTATGTACAACAATTTTGGTCAAGATCCAAGATGAGGAACCATTTATAGAGGGCGCTCCAAGACACGTAACTCGTTGATTTTGGACTTTATCGATTTTTCGTGCGGCGCATAAGTAATTTACCCCTTTTCTTATAAAGAATATTGTTGCTAACATCAATATTAGTATGTGAAAAAATTTGGTCGGGATCAAGATGAGGAACCATTTATAGAGGGCGCTCCAAGACACGTAACTCGTTGATTTTGGACTTTATCGATTTTTCGTGCGGCGCATAAGTAATTTACCCTTTTCTTATAACAGAATATTGTTGCTAACATCAATATTAGTATGTACAACAATTTTGGTCGGGATCCAAGATGGGGAACCATTTATAGAGGGCGCTCCAAGACACGTAACTCGTTGATTTTGGAATTTACCGATTTTTCGTGCGGCGCATAAGTAATTTACCCCTTTTTATAACGGAATATTGTTGCTGATATCAATATTAGTATGTGAAAAAAATTTGGTCGGGATCCAAGATGGGAACCATTTATAGAGGGCGCTCCAAGACACGTAACTCGTTGATTTTGGAATTTATCGATTTTTCGTGCTGCGCATAACTAAGTTACCCCTTTTCTTATAAAAGAATATTGTTGCTAACATCAATATTAGTATGTGGAAAAAACATGGTCAAGATCAAGATGAGGAACCATTTATAGAGGGCGCTCCAAGACACGTAACTCGTTGATTTTGGACTTTATCGATTTTTCGTGCGGCGCATAAGTAATTTACCCCTTTTCTTATAACAGAATATTGTTGCTAACATCAATATTAGTATGTACAACAATTTTGGTCAAGATCCAAGATGGGAACCATTTATAGAGGGCGCTCCAAGACACGTAACTCGTTGATTTTGGACATTATCGATTTTTCGTGCGGCGCATAAGTAATTTACCCTTTTCTTATAACAGAATATTGTTGCTAACATCAATATTAGTATGTACAACAATTTTGGTCAAGATCAAGATGAGGAACCTTTATAGAGGGCGCTCCAAGACACGTAACTCGTTGATTTTGGACTTTATCGATTTTTCGTGCGGCGCATAAGTAATTTACCCCTTTTTATAACGGAATATTGTTGCTAACATCAATATTAGTAGGTGAAAAAAATTTGGTCGGGATCCAAGATGGGGAACCATTTATAGAGGGCGCTCCAAGACACGTAACTCGTTGATTTTGGAATTTATCGATTTTTCGTGCGGCGCATAAGTAATTTACCCCTTTTTTATAACAGAATATTGTTGCTAACATCAATATTAGTATGTAACAACAATTTTGGTCAAGATCCAAGATGAGGAACTATTTATAGAGGGCGCTCCAAGACACGTAACTCGTTGATTTTGGACTTATCGATTTTTCGTGCGGCGCATAAGTAATTTACCCCTTTTTATAACGGAATATTGTTGCTAACATCAATATTAGTATGTACAACAATTTTGGTCAAGATCCAAGATGAGGAACCATTTATAGAGGGCGCTCCAAGACACGTAACTCGTTGATTTTGGACTTTATCGATTTTTCGTGCGGCGCATAAGTAATTTACCCCTTTTTTATAACAGAATATTGTTGCTAACATCAATATTAGTATGTACACAATTTTGGTCAAGATCGAAGATGAGGAACTATTTATAGAGGGCGCTCCAAGACACGTAACTCGTTGATTTTGGACTTTATCGATTTTTCGTGCGGCGCATAAGTAATTTACCCCTTTTTATAACGGAATATTGTTGCTAACATCAATATTAGTATATACACAATTTTGGTCAAGATCGAAGATGAGGAACCATTTATAGAGGGCGCTCCAAGACACGTAACTCGTTGATTTTGGACTTTATCGATTTTTCGTGCGGCGCATAAGTAATTTACCCCTTCTTATAACGGAATATTGTTGCTAACATCAATATTAGTATGTGAAAAAAATTTGGTCGGGATCCAAGATGGGAACCATTTATAGAGGGCGCTCCAAGACACGTAACTCGTTGATTTTGGAATTTATCGATTTTTCGTGCGGCGCATAAGTAATTTACCCCTTTTTATAACAGAATATTGTTGCTAACATCAATATTAGTATGTGAAAAAAATTTGGTCGGATCCAAGATGGGAACCATTTATAGAGGGCGCTCCAAGACACGTAACTCGTTGATTTTGGACTTTATCGATTTTTCGTGCGGCGCATAACTAATTTACCCTTTTCTTATAACAGAATATTGTTGCTAACATCAATATTAGTATGTACAACAATTTTGGTCAAGATCAAGATGAGGAAAATTTATAGAGGGCGCTCCAAGACACGTAACTCGTCGATTTTGGACTTAATCGATTTTTTCGTGCGGCGCATAAGTAATTTACCCCTTTTCTTATAACGGAATATTGTTGCTAACATCAATATTAGTATGTGGAAAAAAACATGGTCGGGATACAAGATGAGGAACCATTTATAGAGGGCGCTCCAAGACACGTAACTCGTTGATTTTGGACTTTATCGATTTTTCGTGCGGCGCATAAGTAATTTACCCCTTTTTTATAACGGAATATTGTTGCTAACATCAATATTAGTATATACAACAATTTTGGTCAAGATCCAAGATGAGGAACCATTTATAGAGGGCGCTCCAAGACACGTAACTCGTTGATTTTGGACTTTATCGATTTTTCGTGCGGCGCATAAGTAATTTACCCCTTTTATAACGGAATATTGTTGCTAACATCAATATTAGTATGTAAAACAATTTGGTCAAGATCAAGATGGGGAACCATTTATAGAGGGCGCTCCAAGACACGTAACTCGTTGATTTTGGACTTTATCGATTTTTCGTGCGGCGCATAAGTAATTTACCCCTTTTCTTATAACAGAATATTGTTGCTAACATCAATATTAGTATATAAACAATTTTGGTCAAGATCAAGATGGGAACCTTTATAGAGGGCGCTCCAAGACACGTAACTCGTTGATTTTGGACTTTATCGATTTTTCGTGCGGCGCATAAGTAATTTACCCCTTTTTATAACGGAATATTGTTGCTAACATCAATATTAGTATGTACAACAATTTTGGTCAAGATCCAAGATGAGGAACCATTTATAGAGGGCGCTCCAAGACACGTAACTCGTTGATTTTGGACTTTATCGATTTTTCGTGCGGCGCATAAGTAATTTACCCCTTTTCTTATAACAGAATATTGTTGCTAACATCAATATTAGTATATACAACAATTTTGGTCAAGATCGAAGATGAGGAACTACTTATAGAGGGCGCTCCAAGACACGTAACTCGTTGATTTTGGATTTATCGATTTTTCGTGCGGCGCATAAGTAATTTACCCCTTTTTTATAACGGAATATTGTTGCTAACATCAATATTAGTATGTGGAAAAAACATTGGTCGGGATACAAGTTGACGAACCATTTATAGAGGGCGCTCCAAGACACGTAACTCGTTGATTTTGGACTTTATCGATTTTTCGTGCGGCGCATAAGTAATTTACCCCTTTTTTATAACGAATATTGTTGCTAACATCAATATTAGTATGTACAACAATTTTGGTCAAGATCCAAGATGAGGAACCATTTATAGAGGGCGCTCCAAGACACGTAACTCGTTGATTTTGGACTTTATCGATTTTTCGTGCGGCGCATAAGTAATTTACCCCTTTTTATAACGAAATATTGTTGCTAACATCAATATTAGTATGTGGAAAAAATTTGGTCAAGATACAAGATGAGGAACCATTTATAGAGGGCGCTCCAAGACACGTAACTCGTTGATTTTGGATTTATCGATTTTTCGTGCGGCGCATAAGTAATTTACCCCTTTCTTATAACAGAATATTGTTGCTAACATCAATATTAGTATATACAACAATTTTGGTCAAGATCGAAGATGAGGAACTACTTATAGAGGGCGCTCCAAGACACGTAACTCGTTGATTTTGGATTTATCGATTTTTCGTGCGGCGCATAAGTAATTTACCCCTTTTTATAACGGAATATTGTTGCTAACATCAATATTAGTATATACAAAATTTTGGTCAAGATCGAAGATGAGGAACTATTTATAGAGGGCGCTCCAAGACACGTAACTCGTTGATTTTGGACTTATCGATTTTTCGTGCGGCGCATAAGTAATTTACCCCTTTTTATAACGGAATATTGTTGCTAACATCAATATTAGTATGTGAAAAAAATTTTGGTCGGGATCCAAGATGGGGAACCATTTATAGAGGGCGCTCCAAGACACGTAACTCGTTGATTTTGGAATTTATCGATTTTTCGTGCGGCGCATAAGTAATTTACCCCTTTTTATAACGGAATATTGTTGCTAACATCAATATTAGTATGTAAAAAAATTTTGGTCAAGATCCAAGATGGGAACCATTTATAGAGGGCGCTCCAAGACACGTAACTCGTTGATTTTGGACTTTATCGATTTTTCGTGCGGCGCATAAGTAATTTAACCCTTTTCTTATAACAGAATATTGTTGCTAACATCAATATTAGTATGTACAACAATTTTGGTCAAGATCCAAGATGCGGAACAATTTATAGAGGGCGCTCCAAGACACGTAACTCGTTGATTTTGGACTTAATCGATTTTTCGTGCGGCGCATAAGTAATTTACCCCTTTTCTTATAACAGAATATTGTTGCTAACATCAATATTAGTATGTGAAAAACATGGTCGGGATCCAAGATGGGAACCATTTATAGAGGGCGCTCCAAGACACGTAACTCGTTGATTTTGGACATTATCGATTTTTCGTGCGGCGCATAAGTAATTTACCCCTTTTATAACGGAATATTGTTGCTAACATCAATATTAGTATATACAACAATTTTGGTCAAGATCGAAGATGAGGAACCATTTATAGAGGGCGCTCCAAGACACGTAACTCGTTGATTTTGGACATTATCGATTTTTCGTGCGGCGCATAAGTAATTTACCCCTTTTTATAACGGAATATTGTTGCTAACATCAATATTAGTATATAAAACAATTTGGTCAAGATCGAAGATGGGGAACCTTTATAGAGGGCGCTCCAAGACACGTAACTCGTTGATTTTGGATTTATCGATTTTTCGTGCGGCGCATAAGTAATTTACCCCTTTCTTATAACAGAATATTGTTGCTAACATCAATATTAGTATATACACAATTTTGGTCAAGATCGAAGATGGGAACCTTTATAGAGGGCGCTCCAAGACACGTAACTCGTTGATTTTGGACTTTATCGATTTTTCGTGCGGCGCATAAGTAATTTACCCCTTTTTATAACGGAATATTGTTGCTAACATCAATATTAGTATGTACAACAATTTTGGTCAAGATCCAAGATGAGGAACCATTTATAGAGGGCGCTCCAAGACACGTAACTCGTTGATTTTGGACTTTATCGATTTTTCGTGCGGCGCATAAGTAATTTACCCTTTTCTTATAACAGAATATTGTTGCTAACATCAATATTAGTATATACACAATTTTGGTCAAGATCGAAGATGAGGAACTATTTATAGAGGGCGCTCCAAGACACGTAACTCGTTGATTTTGGATTTATCGATTTTTCGTGCGGCGCATAAGTAATTTACCCCTTTTTATAACGGAATATTGTTGCTAACATCAATATTAGTATGTGAAAAACATGGTCGGATACAAGATGAGGAACCATTTATAGAGGGCGCTCCAAGACACGTAACTCGTTGATTTTGGACATTATCGATTTTTCGTGCGGCGCATAAGTAATTTACCCCTTTTATAACGGAATATTGTTGCTAACATCAATATTAGTATGTAAAAAATTTTGGTCAAGATCCAAGATGGGGAACCATTTATAGAGGGCGCTCCAAGACACGTAACTCGTTGATTTTGGAATTTATCGATTTTTCGTGCGGCGCATAAGTAATTTACCCCTTTTTTATAACGGAATATTGTTGCTAACATCAATATTAGTATGTACAAAAATTTGGTCAAGATCCAAGATGAGGAACCATTTATAGAGGGCGCTCCAAGACACGTAACTCGTTGATTTTGGAATTTATCGATTTTTCGTGCGGCGCATAAGTAATTTACCCCTTCTTATATAACAGAATATTGTTGCTAACATCAATATTAGTATATACAACAATTTTGGTCAAGATCGAAGATGAGGAACTACTTATAGAGGGCGCTCCAAGACACGTAACTCGTTGATTTTGGATTTAATCGATTTTTCGTGCGGCACATAAGTAATTTACCCCTTTTTATAACGGAATATTGTTGCTAACATCAATATTAGTATGTAAAAAATTTGGTCGGATACAAGATGAGGAACCATTTATAGAGGGCGCTCCAAGACACGTAACTCGTTGATTTTGGACTTTATCGATTTTTCGTGCGGCGCATAAGTAATTTACCCCTTTTTATAACGAATATTGTTGCTAACATCAATATTAGTATGTGAAAAAAAATTTGGTCGGGATCAAGATGGGAACCATTTATAAGAGGGCGCTCCAAGACACGTAACTCGTTGATTTTGGAATTTATCGATTTTTCGTGCGGCGCATAAGTAATTTACCCCTTTTTATAACGGAATATTGTTGCTAACATCAATATTAGTATGTGGAAAAAATTGGTCGGGATACAAGATGAGGAACCATTTATAGAGGGCGCTCCAAGACACGTAACTCGTTGATTTTGGATTTATCGATTTTTCGTGCGGCGCATAAGTAATTTACCCCTTTCTTATAACAGAATATTGTTGCTAACATCAATATTAGTATGTACAACAATTTTGGTCAAGATCGAAGATGAGGAACTATTTATAGAGGGCGCTCCAAGACACGTAACTCGTTGATTTTGGACTTATCGATTTTTCGTGCGGCGCATAAGTAATTTACCCCTTTTTTATAACGGAATATTGTTGCTAACATCAATATTAGTATGTGAAAAAAATTTGGTCGGGATCCAAGATGGGAACCATTTATAGAGGGCGCTCCAAGACACGTAACTCGTTGATTTTGGAATTTATCGATTTTTCGTGCGGCGCATAAGTAATTTACCCCTTTTTATAACGAATATTGTTGCTAACATCAATATTAGTATATACAACAATTTTGGTCAAGATCCAAGATGAGGAACCATTTATAGAGGGCGCTCCAAGACACGTAACTCGTTGATTTTGGACTTTATCGATTTTTCGTGCGGCGCATAAGTAATTTACCCCTTTTTATAACGGAATATTGTTGCTAACATCAATATTAGTATGTAAAAAAATTTTGGTCGGGATCCAAGATGGGGAACCATTTATAGAGGGCGCTCCAAGACACGTAACTCGTTGATTTTGGAATTTATCGATTTTTCGTGCGGCGCATAACTAATTTACCCCTTTTCTTATAACAGAATATTGTTGCTAACATCAATATTAGTATGTGAAAAAATTTGGTCGGGATCCAAGATGGGAACCATTTATAGAGGGCGCTCCAAGACACGTAACTCGTTGATTTTGGACTTTATCGATTTTTCGTGCGGCGCATAACTAATTTACCCTTTTCTTATAACAGAATATTGTTGCTAACATCAATATTAGTATGTACAACAATTTTGGTCAAGATCCAAGATGCGGAACAATTTATAGAGGGCGCTCCAAGACACGTAACTCGTTGATTTTGTACATTATCGATTTTTCGTGCGGCGCATAAGTAATTTACCCCATTTTTCTAACGAAATATTGTTGCTAACATCAATATTAGTATGTACAAACAATTTTGGTCAAGATCCAAGATGAGGAACCATTTATAGAGGGCGCTCCAAGACACGTAACTAGTTGATTTTGGACATTATCGATTTTTCGTGCGGCGCATAAGTAATTTACCCCTTTTTATAACGGAATATTGTTGCTAACATCAATATTAGTATATAAAACAATTTTGGTCAAGATCGAAGATGGGAACCTTTATAGAGGGCGCTCCAAGACACGTAACTCGTTGATTTTGGACTTTATCGATTTTTCGTGCGGCGCATAAGTAATTTACCCCTTTTTATAACGGAATATTGTTGCTAACATCAATATTAGTATATAAAACAATTTTGGTCAAGATCGAAGATGGGGAACCTTTATAGAGGGCGCTCCAAGACACGTAACTCGTTGATTTTGGACTTTATCGATTTTTCGTGCGGCGCATAAGTAATTTACCCCTTTCTTATAACAGAATATTGTTGCTAACATCAATATTAGTATATACAACAATTTTGGTCAAGATCGAAGATGGGGAACCTTTATAGAGGGCGCTCCAAGACACGTAACTCGTTGATTTTGGACTTATCGATTTTTCGTGCGGCGCATAAGTAATTTACCCCTTTTTATAACGGAATATTGTTGCTAACATCAATATTAGTATATACAACAATTTTGGTCAAGATCAAGATGAGGAACCATTTATAGAGGGCGCTCCAAGACACGTAACTCGTTGATTTTGGACTTTATCGATTTTTCGTGCGGCGCATAAGTAATTTACCCCTTTCTTATAACGGAATATTGTTGCTAACATCAATATTAGTATGTACAACAATTTTGGTCAAGATCCAAGATGAGGAACTATTTATAGAGGGCGCTCCAAGACACGTAACTCGTCGATTTTGGATTTATCGATTTTTCGTGCGGCGCATAAGTAATTTACCCCTTTTTATAACGGAATATTGTTGCTAACATCAATATTAGTATGTGGAAAAAACATGGTCGGGATACAAGATGACGAACCATTTATAGAGGGCGCTCCAAGACACGTAACTCGTTGATTTTGGACTTTATCGATTTTTCGTGCGGCGCATAAGTAATTTACCCCTTTTCTTATAACAGAATATTGTTGCTAACATCAATATTAGTATATACAACAATTTTGGTCAAGATCGAAGATGAGGAACTATTTATAGAGGGCGCTCCAAGACACGTAACTCGTTGATTTTGGACTTATCGATTTTTCGTGCGGCGCATAAGTAATTTACCCCTTTTTTATAACGGAATATTGTTGCTAACATCAATATTAGTATGTGAAAAAAATTTGGTCGGGATCCAAGATGGGGAACCATTTATAGAGGGCGCTCCAAGACACGTAACTCGTTGATTTTGGAATTTACCGATTTTTCGTGCGGCGCATAAGTAATTTACCCCTTTTTATAACGAAATATTGTTGCTAACATCAATATTAGTATATACAACAATTTTGGTCAAGATCCAAGATGAGGAACCATTTATAGAGGGCGCTCCAAGACACGTAACTCGTTGATTTTGGAATTTATCGATTTTTCGTGCGGCGCATAAGTAATTTACCCCTTTTCTTATAACAGAATATTGTTGCTAACATCAATATTAGTATGTACAACAATTTTGGTCAAGATCCAAGATGAGGAACCATTTATAGAGGGCGCTCCAAGACACGTAACTCGTTGATTTTGGACTTAATCGATTTTTCGTGCGGCGCATAAGTAATTTACCCCTTTTTTATAACGGAATATTGTTGCTAACATCAATATTAGTATGTAAAAAAATTTGGTCGGGATCAAGATGGGGAACCATTTATAGAGGGCGCTCCAAGACACGTAACTCGTTGATTTTGGACTTTATCGATTTTTCGTGCGGCGCATAAGTAATTTACCCTTTTCTTATAACGGAATATTGTTGCTAACATCAATATTAGTATGTAAAAAATTTTGGTCGGGATCCAAGATGGGGAACCATTTATAGAGGGCGCTCCAAGACACGTAACTCGTTGATTTTGGAATTTATCGATTTTTCGTGCGGCGCATAAGTAATTTACCCCTTTTCTTATAACAGAATATTGTTGCTAACATCAATATTAGTATGTAAAACAATTTTGGTCAAGATCGAAGATGAGGAACATTTATAGAGGGCGCTCCAAGACACGTAACTCGTTGATTTTGGACATTATCGATTTTTCGTGCGGCGCATAAGTAATTTACCCCTTTTTATAACGGAATATTGTTGCTAACATCAATATTAGTATATACAACAATTTTGGTCAAGATCCAAGATGAGGAACCATTTATAGAGGGCGCTCCAAGACACGTAACTCGTTGATTTTGGACATTATCGATTTTTCGTGCGGCGCATAAGTAATTTACCCCTTTTTATAACGGAATATTGTTGCTAACATCAATATTAGTATATAAAACAATTTTGGTCAAGATCAAGATGGGGAACCTTTATAGAGGGCGCTCCAAGACACGTAACTCGTTGATTTTGGACATTATCGATTTTTCGTGCGGCGCATAAGTAATTTACCCCTTTTATATAACGGAATATTGTTGCTAACATCAATATTAGTATATAAAACAATTTTGGTCAAGATCGAAGATGGGGAACCTTTATAGAGGGCGCTCCAAGACACGTAACTCGTTGATTTTGGACTTTATCGATTTTTCGTGCGGCGCATAAGTAATTTACCCTTTCTTATAACAGAATATTGTTGCTAACATCAATATTAGTATATACAACAATTTTGGTCAAGATCGAAGATGGGGAACCTTTATAGAGGGCGCTCCAAGACACGTAACTCGTTGATTTTGGACATTATCGATTTTTCGTGCGGCGCATAAGTAATTTACCCCTTTTTATAACGGAATATTGTTGCTAACATCAATATTAGTATATACAACAATTTTGTTCAAGATCCAAGATGAGGAACCATTTATAGAGGGCGCTCCAAGACACGTAACTCGTTGATTTTGGACTTTATCGATTTTTCGTGCGGCGCATAAGTAATTTACCCCTTTTCTTATAACAGAATATTGTTGCTAACATCAATATTAGTATATACACAATTTTGGTCAAGATCGAAGATGAGGAACTATTTATAGAGGGCGCTCCAAGACACGTAACTCGTTGATTTTGGATTTATCGATTTTTCGTGCGGCGCATAAGTAATTTACCCCTTTTTTATAACGGAATATTGTTGCTAACATCAATATTAGTATGTGGAAAAACATGGTCGGGATCAAGATGAGGAACCATTTATAGAGGGCGCTCCAAGACACGTAACTCGTTGATTTTGGACTTTATCGATTTTTCGTGCGGCGCATAAGTAATTTACCCCTTTCTTATAACAGAATATTGTTGCTAACATCAATATTAGTATATACAACAATTTTGGTCAAGATCCAAGATGAGGAACTATTTATAGAGGGCGCTCCAAGACACGTAACTCGTTGATTTTGGACTTATCGATTTTTCGTGCGGCGCATAAGTAATTTACCCCTTTTTTATAACGGAATATTGTTGCTAACATCAATATTAGTATGTGAAAAAAATTTGGTCGGGATACAAGATGGGGAACCATTTATAGAGGGCGCTCCAAGACACGTAACTCGTTGATTTTGGACTTTATCGATTTTTCGTGCGGCGCATAAGTAATTTACCCCTTTTTTATAACAGAATATTGTTGCTAACATCAATATTAGTATATACAACAATTTGGTCAAGATCCAAGATGAGGAACCATTTATAGAGGGCGCTCCAAGACACGTAACTCGTTGATTTTGGAATTTATCGATTTTTCGTGCGGCGCATAACTAATTTAACCCTTTTCTTATAAAAGAATATTGTTGCTAACATCAATATTAGTATGTACAACAATTTTGGTCAAGATCCAAGATGAGGAACATTTATAGAGGGCGCTCCAAGACACGTAACTCGTCGATTTTGGACTTAATCAATTTTTTGTGCGGCACATAAGTAATTTACCCCTTTTTTATAACGGAATATTGTTGCTAACATCAATATTAGTATGTGAAAAAAACATGGTCGGGATACAAGATGGGGAACCATTTAAGGAGGGCGCTCCACGACACGTAACTCGTTGATTTTGGACTTAATCAATTTTTCGTGCGGCGCATAACTAATTTACCACTTTTCTTATAACGGAATATTGTTGCTAACATCAATATTAGTATGTGGAAAAAACTTGGTCGGGATCCAAGATGGGGAATCATTTATAGAGGGTGCTCCAAGACACGTAACTCGTTGATTTTGGAATTTACCGATTTTTCGTGCGGCGCATAACTAATTTACCCCTTTTCTTATAACAGAATATTGTTGCTAACATCAATATTAGCGTGTAAAATAATTTTGGTCAAGATCGAATATGAGGAACTATTTATAGACGGCGCTCCAAGACCCGTAACTAGTTGATTTTGTACGTTATCGATTTTTCGTGCGGCGCATAACTAATTTAACCCTTTTCTTATAAAAGAATATTGTTGCTAACATTAATATTAGTATGTACAACAATTTTGGTCAAGATCCAAGTTGACGAACCATATATAGAGGGCGCTCCAAGACACGTAACTCGTCGATTTTGGAATTTATCAATTTTTTGTGCGGCACATAAGTAATTTACCCCTTTTTTATAACGGAATATTGTTGCTAACATCAATATTAGTATGTGAAAAAAACATGGTCGGGATACAAGATGGGGAACCATTTAAGGAGGGCGCTCCACGACACGTAACTCGTTGATTTTGGACTTAATCAATTTTTCGTGCGGCGCATAACTAATTTACCACTTTTCTTATAACAGAATATTGTTGCTAACATCAATATTAGTATGTACAACAATTTTGGTCAAGATCGAAGATGGGGAACCTCTTCTAGAGGGCGCTCCAAGACACGTAACTCGTTGATTTTGGAATTTATCGATTTTTCGTGCGGCGCATAACTAATTTACCCCTTTTTTTATAACGGAATATTGTTGCTAACATCAATATTAGTATGTGGAAAAAATTTGGTCGGGATCCAAGATGGAGAACCATTTAAGGAGGGCGCTCCACGACACGTAACTCGTTGATTTTGGAATTTACCGATTTTTCGTGCGGCGCATAACTAATTTAACCCTTTTTTTATAACAGAATATTGTTGCTAACATCAATATTAGTATGTACAACAATTTTGGTCAAGATCCAAGATGAGGAACTACTGATGGAGGGCGCTCCAAGACACGTAACTCGTCGATTTTGGACTTATCGATTTTTCGTGCGGCGCATAAGTAATTTACCCCATTTTTCTAACGAAATATTGTTGCTAACATCAATATTAGTATGTACAACAATTTTGGTCAACATCCAAGATGGAGAACCATTTAAGGAGGGCGCTCCACGACACGTAACTCGTTGATTTTGGAATTTACCGATATTTCGTGCGGCGCATAACTAATTTAACCCTTTTTTTATAACAGAATATTGTTGCTAACATCAATATTAGTATGTACAACAATTTTGGTCAAGATCCAAGATGAGGAACTATTTATAGAGGGCGCTCCAAGACACGTAACTCGTTGATTTTGGACATTATCGATTTTTCGTGCGGCGCATAAGTAATTTACCCCTTTTTATAACGAATATTGTTGCTAACATCAATATTAGTATGTACAACAATTTTGGTCAAGATCCAAGATGAGGAACCATTTATAGAGGGCGCTCCAAGACACGTAACTCGTTGATTTTGGACTTAATCGATTTTTCGTGCGGCGCATAAGTAATTTACCCTTTTCTTATAACAGAATATTGTTGCTAACATCAATATTAGTATGTACAACAATTTTGGTCAAGATCGAAGATGAGGAACTATTTATAGAGGGCGCTCCAAGACACGTAACTCGTTGATTTTGGACTTATCGATTTTTCGTGCGGCGCATAAGTAATTTACCCCTTTTTTATAACGGAATATTGTTGCTAACATCAATATTAGTATATACAACAATTTTGGTCAAGATCGAAGATGAGGAACTATTTATAGAGGGCGCTCCAAGACACGTAACTCGTTGATTTTGGACTTTATCGATTTTTCGTGCGGCGCATAAGTAATTTACCCCTTTTTATAACGGAATATTGTTGCTAACATCAATATTAGTATGTAAAAAAATTTGGTCAAGATCCAAGATGCGGAACAATTTATAGAGGGCGCTCCAAGACACGTAACTCGTTGATTTTGGAATTTACCGATTTTTCGTGAGGCGCATAAGTAATTTACCCCTTTTCTAATAACAGAATATTGTTGCTAACATCAATATTAGTATGTGAAAAAAATTTGGTCGGATCCAAGATGGGAACCATTTATAGAGGGCGCTCCAAGACACGTAACTCGTTGATTTTGGACTTTATCGATTTTTCGTGCGGCGCATAACTAATTTAACCCTTTTCTTATAACAGAATATTGTTGCTAACATCAATATTAGTATGTACAACAATTTTGGTCAAGATCCAAGATGCGGAACAATTTATAGAGGGCGCTCCAAGACACGTAACTCGTTGATTTTGGACTTTATCGATTTTTCGTGCGGCGCATAAGTAATTTACCCCTTTTCTTATAACAGAATATTGTTGCTAACATCAATATTAGTGTGTAAAATAATTTTGGTCAAGATCGAAGATGGGAACCATTTATAGAGGGCGCTCCAAGACACGTAACTCGTTGATTTTGGACTTAATCGATTTTTCGTGCGGCGCATAAGTAATTTACCCCTTTTCTTATAACAGAATATTGTTGCTATCATCAATATTAGTATGTGAAAAAATTTTGGTCGGGATACAAATGAGGAACCATTTATAGAGGGCGCTCCAAGACACGTAACTCGTTGATTTTGGACATTATCGATTTTTCGTGCGGCGCATAAGTAATTTACCCTTTTTATAACGGAATATTGTTGCTAACATCAATATTAGTATATACAACAATTTTGGTCAAGATCCAAGATGAGGAACCATTTATAGAGGGCGCTCCAAGACACGTAACTCGTTGATTTTGGACATTATCGATTTTTCGTGCGGCGCATAAGTAATTTACCCCTTTTTATAACGGAATATTGTTGCTAACATCAATATTAGTATATAAAACAATTTTGGTCAAGATCGAAGATGGGGAACCTCTTATAGAGGGCGCTCCAAGACACGTAACTCGTTGATTTTGGACTTATCGATTTTTCGTGCGGCGCATAAGTAATTTACCCCTTTTTATAACGGAATATTGTTGCTAACATCAATATTAGTATATACAACAATTTTGGTCAAGATCTAAGATGAGGAACCATTTATAGAGGGCGCTCCAAGACACGTAACTCGTTGATTTTGGACTTTATCGATTTTTCGTGCGGCGCATAAGTAATTTACCCCTTTTCTAATAACAGAATATTGTTGCTAACATCAATATTAGTATATACAACAATTTTGGTCAAGATCGAAGATGAGGAACTACTTTATAGAGGGCGCTCCAAGACACGTAACTCGTTGATTTTGGATTTATCGATTTTTCGTGCGGCGCATAAGTAATTTACCCCTTTTTATAACGGAATATTGTTGCTAACATCAATATTAGTATGTAAAAAATTTGGTCGGGATCCAAGATGAGGAACCATTTATAGAGGGCGCTCCAAGACACGTAACTCGTTGATTTTGGACTTTATCGATTTTTCGTGCGGCGCATAAGTAATTTACCCCTTTTTATAACGAATATTGTTGCTAACATCAATATTAGTATGTGAAAAAAATTTTGGTCGGGATCAAGATGGGAACCATTTATAGAGGGCGCTCCAAGACACGTAACTCGTTGATTTTGGAATTTATCGATTTTTCGTGCGGCGCATAAGTAATTTACCCCTTTTATAACGGAATATTGTTGCTAACATCAATATTAGTATGTGGACAAAACATGGTCGGGATCCAAGATGAGGAACCATTTATAGAGGGCGCTCCAAGACACGTAACTCGTTGATTTTGGATTTATCGATTTTTCGTGCGGCGCATAAGTAATTTACCCCTTTTCTTATAACAGAATATTGTTGCTAACATCAATATTAGTATGTACAACAATTTTGGTCAAGATCGAAGATGAGGAACTATTTATAGAGGGCGCTCCAAGACACGTAACTCGTTGATTTTGGACTTATCGATTTTTCGTGCGGGCACATAAGTAATTTACCCCTTTTTTATAACGGAATATTGTTGCTAACATCAATATTAGTATGTAAAAAAATTTTGGTCGGGATACAAGATGGGAACCATTTATAGAGGGCGCTCCAAGACACGTAACTCGTGATTTTGGAATTTATCGATTTTTCGTGCGGCGCATAAGTAATTTACCCCTTTTTTATAACGAAATATTGTTGCTAACATCAATATTAGTATGTACAACAATTTGGTCAAGATCCAAGATGAGGAACCATTATAGAGGGCGCTCCAAGACACGTAACTCGTTGATTTTGGACTTTATCGATTTTTCGTGCGGCGCATAAGTAATTTACCCCTTCTTATAACGGAATATTGTTGCTAACATCAATATTAGTATGTAAAAAAATTTGGTCGGGATCCAAGATGGGGAACCATTTATAGAGGGCGCTCCAAGACACGTAACTCGTTGATTTTGGAATTTATCGATTTTTCGTGCGGCGCATAAGTAATTTACCCTTTTCTTATAACAGAATATTGTTGCTAACATCAATATTAGTATGTAAAAAAATTTGGTCGGGATCCAAGATGAGGAACCATTTATAGAGGGCGCTCCAAGACACGTAACTCGTTGATTTTGGACTTTACCGATTTTTCGTGCGGCGCATAACTAATTTACCCCTTCTTATAACGGAATATTGTTGCTAACATCAATATAGTATGTGAAAAAAAATTTGGTCAAGATCCAAGATGGGAACCATTTATAGAGGGCGCTCCAAGACACGTAACTCGTTGATTTTGGAATTTACCGATTTTTCTTGCGGCGCATAACTAATTTACCCCTTTTCTTATAACAGAAATTGTTGCTATCATCAATATTAGTATTTGAAAAAAATTTGGTCAAGATCCAAGATGCGGAACAATTTATAGAGGGCGCTCCAAGACACGTATCTCGTTGATTTTGGAATTTACCGATTTTTCGTGCGGCGCATAACTAATTTACCCCTTTTCTAATAACAGAATATTGTTGCTAACATCAATATTAGCGTGTAAAACAATTTTGGTCAAGATCAAGATGAGGAACAATTTATAGACGGCGCTCCAAGACCCGTAACTCGTTGATTTTGGACTTTATCGATTTTTCGTGCGGCGCATAAGTAATTTACCCCTTTATATAACAGAATATTGTTGCTAACATCAATATTAGTATATACAACAATTTTGGTCAAGATCGAAGATGAGGAACCATTTATAGAGGGCGCTCCAAGACACGTAACTCGTTGATTTTGGACATTATCGATTTTTCGTGCGGCGCATAAGTAATTTACCCCTTTTATAACAGAATATTGTTGCTAACATCAATATTAGTATATAAAACAATTTTGGTCAAGATCAAGATGAGGGACCTTTATAGAGGGCGCTCCAAGACACGTAACTCGTTGATTTTGGACATTATCGATTTTTCGTGCGGCGCATAAGTAATTTACCCCTTTTTATAACGGAATATTGTTGCTAACATCAATATTAGTATATAAAACAATTTTGGTCAAGATCGAAGATGAGGAACCTCTTATAGAGGGCGCTCCAAGACACGTAACTCGTTGATTTTGGACTTTATCGATTTTCGTGCGGCGCATAAGTAATTTACCCCTTTTCTTATAACAGAATATTGTTGCTAACATCAATATTAGTATGTACAACAATTTTGGTCAAGATCAAGATGGGAACCTTTATAGAGGGCGCTCCAAGACACGTAACTCGTTGATTTTGGACATTATCGATTTTTCGTGCGGCGCATAAGTAATTTACCCCTTTTTATAACGGAATATTGTTGCTAACATCAATATTAGTATGTACAACAATTTTGGTCAAGATCAAGATGAGGAACCATTTATAGAGGGCGCTCCAAGACACGTAACTCGTTGATTTTGGACTTTATCGATTTTTCGTGCGGCGCATAAGTAATTTACCCCTTTTCTTATAACAGAATATTGTTGCTAACATCAATATTAGTATGTACAACAATTTTGGTCAAGATCAAGATGAGGAACTATTTATAGAGGGCGCTCCAAGACACGTAACTCGTTGATTTTGGATTTAATCGATTTTTCGTGCGGCGCATAAGTAATTTACCCCTTTTTATAACGGAATATTGTTGCTAACATCAATATTAGTATGTAAAAAAATTTGGTCGGGATCAAGATGGGGAACCATTTATAGAGGGCGCTCCAAGACACGTAACTCGTTGATTTTGGACTTTATCGATTTTTCGTGCGGCGCATAAGTAATTTACCCTTTTTTATAACGGAATATTGTTGCTAACATCAATATTAGTATGTAAAAAAATTTGGTCGGGATCCAATTTGGGGAACCATTTATAGAGGGCGCTCCAAGACACGTAACTCGTTGATTTTGGAATTTATCGATTTTTCGTGCGGCGCATAACTAATTTACCCCTTTTCTTATAACAGAATATTGTTGCTAACATCAATATTAGCGTGTAAAATAATTTTGGTCAAGATCGAATATGAGGAACTATTTATAGACGGCGCTCCAAGACACGTAACTAGTTGATTTTGTACGTTATCGATTTTTCGTGCGGCGCATAACTAATTTAACCCTTTTCTTATAAAAGAATATTGTTGCTAACATTAATATTAGTATGTACAACAATTTTGGTCAAGATCCAAGTTGACGAACCATATATAGAGGGCGCTCCAAGACACGTAACTCGTCGATTTTGGAATTTATCAATTTTTTGTGCGGCACATAAGTAATTTACCCCTTTTTTATAACGGAATATTGTTGCTAACATCAATATTAGTATGTGAAAAAAACATGGTCGGGATACAAGATGGGGAACCATTTAAGGAGGGCGCTCCAAGACACGTAACTCGTTGATTTTGGACTTTATCGATTTTTCGTGCGGCGCATAACTAATTTACCACTTTTCTTATAACAGAATATTGTTGCTAACATCAATATTAGTATGTACAACAATTTTGGTCAAGATCGAAGATGGGGAACCTCTTCTAGAGGGCGCTCCAAGACACGTAACTCGTTGATTTTGGACATTATCGATTTTTCGTGCGGCGCATAAGTAATTTCCCCCTTTTTATAACGGAATATTGTTGCTAACATCAATATTAGTATATACAACAATTTTGGTCAAGATCAAGATGAGGAACCATTTATAGAGGGCGCTCCAAGACACGTAACTCGTTGATTTTGGACATTATCGATTTTTCGTGCGGCGCATAAGTAATTTACCCCTTTTTATAACGGAATATTGTTGCTATCATCAATATTAGTATATAAAACAATTTTGGTCAAGATCGAAGATGGGGAACCTCTTCTAGAGGGCGCTCCAAGACACGTAACTCGTTGATTTTGGACATTATCGATTTTTCGTGCGGCGCATAAGTAATTTACCCCTTTTTATAACGGAATATTGTTGCTAACATCAATATTAGTATATACAACAATTTTGGTCAAGATCAAGATGAGGAACCATTTATAGAGGGCGCTCCAAGACACGTAACTCGTTGATTTTGGACTTTATCGATTTTTCGTGCGGCGCATAAGTAATTTATCCCTTTTCTTATAACAGAATATTGTTGCTAACATCAATATTAGTATATACAACAATTTTGGTCAAGATCGAAGATGAGGAACTATTTATAGAGGGCGCTCCAAGACACGTAACTCGTCGATTTTGGATTTAATCAATTTTTCGTGCGGCACATAAGTAGTTTACCCCTTTTTTATAACGGAATATTGTTGCTAACATCAATATTAGTATGTGAGAAAACATGGTCGGGATACAAGTTGACGAACCATTTATAGAGGGCGCTCCAATACACGTAACTCGTCGATTTTGGACATTATCGATTTTTCGTGCGGCACATAAGTAATTTACCCCTTTTTATAACGGAATATTGTTGCTAACATCAATATTAGTATGTACAACAATTTTGGTCTAGATCCAAGATAGGATCCATTTATAGAGGGCGCTCCAAGACACGTAACTCGTCGATTTTGGACTTAATCAATATTTCGTGCGGCACATAAGTAATTTATCCCTTTTTTATAACGGAATATTGTTGCTAACATCAATATTAGTATGTGAAAAAACATGGTCGGGATCAAGATGACGAACCATTTATAGAGGGCGCTCCAAGACACGTAACTCGATGATTTTGGACTTTATCGATTTTTCGTGCGGCGCATAAGTAATTTACCCCTTTTTATAACGGAATATTGTTGCTGACATCAATATTAGTATGGAAAACAATTTTGGTCAAGATCGAAGATGAGGAACTATTTATAGAGGGCGCTCCAAGACACGTAACTCGTTGATTTTGGACATTATCGATTTTTCGTGCGGCGCATAAGTAATTTACCCCTTTATATAACGGAATATTGTTGCTATCATCAATATTAGTATATAAAACAATTTTGGTCAAGATCGAAGATGGGGAACCTCTTCTAGAGGGCGCTCCAAGACACGTAACTCGTTGATTTTGGACTTAATCAATTTTTCGTGCGGCACATAAGTAATTTACCCCTTTTTTATAACGGAATATTGTTGCTAACATCAATATTAGTATGTGAAAAAAATTTGGTCGGGATACAAGTTGACGAACCATTTATAGAGGGCGCTCCAAGACACGTAACTCGTTGATTTTGGACTTTATCGATTTTTCGTGCGGCGCATAACTAATTTACCCCTTTTCTTATAACAGAATATTGTTGCTAACATCAATATTAGTATATACAACAATTTTGGTCAAGATCCAAGATGAGGAACATTTATAGAGGGCGCTCCAAGACACGTAACTCGTCGATTTTGGACTTAATCAATTTTTCGTGCGGCACATAAGTAATTTATCCCTTTTTTATAACGGAATATTGTTGCTAACATCAATATTAGTATGTGAAAAAAACATGGTCGGGATACAAGTTGACGAACCATTTATAGAGGGCGCTCCAAGACACGTAACTCGATGATTTTGGACTTTACCGATTTTTCGTGCGGCGCATAACTAATTTACCCCTTTTCTTATAACAGAATATTGTTGCTAACATCAATATTAGTATGTACAACAATTTTGGTCAAGATCGAAGATGAGGAACTATTTATAGAGGGCGCTCCAAGACACGTAACTCGTTGATTTTGGACTTATCGATTTTTCGTGCGGCGCATAAGTAATTTACCCCTTTTATAACGAAATATTGCTAACATCAATATTAGTATATACAACAATTTTGGTCAAGATCTAAGATGAGGAACCATTTATAGAGGGCGCTCCAAGACACGTAACTCGTTGATTTTGGACTTTATCGATTTTTCGTGCGGCGCATAAGTAATTTACCCCTTTTTATAACGGAATATTGTTGCTATCATCAATATTAGTATATAAAACAATTTTGGTCAAGATCGAAGATGGGGAACCTCTTCTAGAGGGCGCTCCAAGACACGTAACTCGTTGATTTTGGACTTTATCGATTTTTCGTGCGGCGCATAAGTAATTTACCCCTTTTTTATAACGGAATATTGTTGCTAACATCAATATTAGTATGTGGAAAAAACATGGTCGGGATACAAGTTCACGAACCATTTATAGAGGGCGCTCCAAGACACGTAACTCGATGATTTTGGTCTTTACCGATTTTTCGTGCGGCGCATAAGTAATTTACCCCTTTTCTTATAACAGAATATTGTTGCTAACATCAATATTAGTATATACAACAATTTTGGTCGAGATCCAAGATGAGGAACAATTTATAGAGGGCGCTCCAAGACACGTAACTCGTTGATTTTGGACTTTATCGAGTTTTCGTGCGGCGCATAAGTAATTTCCCCCTTTATATAACGGAATATTGTTGCTATCATCAATATTAGTATATACAACAATTTTGGTCAAGATCTAAGATGAGGAACCATTTATAGAGGGCGCTCCAAGACACGTAACTCGTTGATTTTGGACATTATCGATTTTTCGTGCGGCGCATAAGTAATTTACCCCTTTTATAACGGAATATTGTTGCTAACATCAATATTAGTATATAAAACAATTTTGGTCAAGATCGAAGATGGGGAACCTCTTCTAGAGGGCGCTCCAAGACACGTAACTCGTTGATTTTGGACTTTATCGATTTTTCGTGCGGCGCATAAGTAATTTACCCCTTAATATAACGGAATATTGTTGCTATCATCAATATTAGTATATAAAACAATTTTGGTCAAGATCGAAGATGGGGAACCTCTTCTAGAGGGCGCTCCAAGACACGTAACTCGTTGATTTTGGACATTATCGATTTTTCGTGCGGCGCATAAGTAATTTACCCCTTTTTATAACGGAATATTGTTGCTAACATCAATATTAGTATATACAACAATTTTGGTCAAGATCAAGATGAGGAACCATTTATAGAGGGCGCTCCAAGACACGTAACTCGTTGATTTTGGACTTTATCGATTTTTCGTGCGGCGCATAAGTAATTTACCCCTTTTTTATAACAGAATATTGTTGCTAACATCAATATTAGTATATACAACAATTTTGGTCAAGATCGAAGATGAGGAACTACTGATAGAGGGCGCTCCAAGACACGTAACTCGTCGATTTTGGATTTAATCAATTTTTCGTGCGGCACATAAGTAGTTTACCCCTTTTTATAACGGAATATTGTTGCTAACATCAATATTAGTATGTGGAGAAAACATGGTCGGGATACAAGTTGACGAACCATTTATAGAGGGCGCTCCAATACACGTAACTCGTCGATTTTGGACATTATCGATTTTTCGTGCGGCACATAAGTAATTTACCCCTTTTATAACGGAATATTGTTGCTAACATCAATATTAGTATGTACAACAATTTTGGTCAAGATCCAAGATGAGGAACCATTTATAGAGGGCGCTCCAAGACACGTAACTCGTCGATTTTGGACTTAATCAATTTTTCGTGCGGCACATAAGTAATTTATCCCTTTTTTATAACGGAATATTGTTGCTAAAATCAATATTAGTGTGTGGAAAAAACATGGTCGGGAGTCAAGTTCACGAACCATTTATAGAGGGCGCTCCAAGACACGTAACTCGTGATTTTGGACTTTATCGATTTTTCGTGCGGCGCATAAGTAATTTACCCCTTTTTATAACGGAATATTGTTGCTAACATCAATATTAGTATGGAAAACAATTTTGGTCAAGATCGAAGATGAGGAACTATTTATAGAGGGCGCTCCAAGACACGTAACTCGTTGATTTTGGACATTATCGATTTTTCGTGCGGCGCATAAGTAATTTACCCCTTTATATAACGGAATATTGTTGCTATCATCAATATTAGTATATAAAACAATTTTGGTCAAGATCGAAGATGGGGAACCTCTTCTAGAGGGCGCTCCAAGACACGTAACTCGTTGATTTTGGACTTAATCAATTTTTCGTGCGGCACATAAGTAATTTACCCCTTTTTTATAACGGAATATTGTTGCTAACATCAATATTAGTATGTGAAAAAAATTTGGTCGGGATACAAGTTGACGAACCATTTATAGAGGGCGCTCCAAGACACGTAACTCGTTGATTTTGGACTTTATCGATTTTTCGTGCGGCGCATAACTAATTTACCCCTTTTCTTATAACAGAATATTGTTGCTAACATCAATATTAGTATATACAACAATTTTGGTCAAGATCCAAGATGAGGAACAATTTATAGAGGGCGCTCCAAGACACGTAACTCGTCGATTTTGGACTTAATCAATTTTTCGTGCGGCACATAAGTAATTTACCCTTTTTTATAACGGAATATTGTTGCTAACATCAATATTAGTATGTGAAAAAAACATGGTCGGGATACAAGTTGACGAACCATTTATAGAGGGCGCTCCAAGACACGTAACTCGATGATTTTGGACTTTATCCGATTTTTCGTGCGGCGCATAACTAATTTACCCCTTTTCTTATAACAGAATATTGTTGCTAACATCAATATTAGTATGTACAACAATTTTGGTCAAGATCGAAGATGAGGAACTATTTATAGAGGGCGCTCCAAGACACGTAACTCGTTGATTTTGGACTTTATCGATTTTTCGTGCGGCGCATAACTAATTTACCCCTTTTTTATAACGAATATTGTTGCTGACATCAATATTAGTATATACACAATTTTTGGTCAAGATCTAAGATGAGGAACCATTTATAGAGGGCGCTCCAAGACACGTAACTCGTTGATTTTGGACTTTATCGATTTTTCGTGCGGCGCATAATAATTTACCCTTTATATAAGAATATTGTTGCTATCATCAAAATTAGTATATAAAACAATTTTGGTCAAGATCGAAGATGGGAACCTTTAGAGGGCGCTCCAAGACACATAACTGTTGATTTTGGACTTAATCAATTTTTCGTGCGGCACATAAGTAATTTACCCCTTTTTTATAACGGAATATTGTTGCTAACATCAATATTAGTATGTGAAAAAAACATGGTCGGGATACAAGTTGACGAACCATTTATAGAGGGCGCTCCAAGACACGTAACTCGATGATTTTGGACTTTACCGATTTTTCGTGCGGCGCATAACTAATTTACCCCTTTTCTTATAACAGAATATTGTTACTAACATCAATATTAGTATATACACCAATTTTGGTCGAGATCCAAGATGAGGAACAATTTATAGAGGGCGCTCCAAGACACAAACTCGTCGATTTTGGACGTAATCAATTTTTCGTGCGGCACATAAGTAATTTATCCCTTTTTTATAACGGAATATTGTTGCTAACATCAATATTAGTATGTGGAAAAAACATGGTCGGGATACAAGTTCACGAACCATTTATAGAGGGCGCTCCAAGACACGTAAGTCGATGATTTTGGACTTTATCGACTTTTCGTGCGGCGCATAAGTAATTTACCCCTTTTTATCCATCGGGCTATTGTTTCTGATATCAATATTAGCGTGGAAAATAATTTTGGTCAAGATCGAAGATGAGGAACTATTTATAGACGGCGCTCCAAGACACGTAACTAGTTGATTTTGTACATTATCGATTTTTTGTGCGGCGCATAAGTAATTTACCCCTTTATATAACGGAATATTGTTGCTATCATCAATATTAGTATATAAAACAATTTTGGTCAAGATCGAAGATGGGGAACCTCTTCTAGAGGGCGCTCCAAGACACATAACTAGTTGATTTTGGACTTAATCAATTTTTTCGTGCGGGCACATAAGTAATTTACCCTTTTTTATAACGGAATATTGTTGCTAACATCAATATTAGTATGTGAAAAAAACATGGTCGGGATACAAGTTGACGAACCATTTATAGAGGGCGCTCCAAGACACGTAACTCGATGATTTGGACTTTACCGATTTTTCGTGCGGCGCATAACTAATTTACCCCTTTTCTTATAACAGAAATATTGTTCTAACATCAATATTGTATATACACAATTTTGGTCGAGATCAAGATGAGGAACATTTATAGAGGGGCGCTCCAAGACACAAACTCGTCGATTTTGGACTAATCAATTTTTCGTGCGGCACATAAGTAATTTATCCCTTTTTTATAACGGAATATTGTTGCTAACATCAATATTAGTATGTGAAAAAAACATGGTCGGGATACAAGTTGACGAACCATTTATAGAGGGCGCTCCAAGACACGTAACTCGTTGATTTTGGACTTTATCGATTTTTCGTGCGGCGCATAAGTAATTTACCCCTTTTTATAACGGAATATTGTTGCTAACATCAATATTAGTATGGAAAACAATTTTGGTCAAGATCGAAGATGAGGAACTATTTATAGACGGCGCTCCAAGACACGTAACTAGTTGATTTTGTACATTATCGATTTTTTGTGCGGCGCATAAGTAATTTACCCCTTTATATAACGGAATATTGTTGCTATCATCAATATTAGTATATAAAACAATTTTGGTCAAGATCGAAGATGAGGAACAATTTATAGAGGGCGCTCCAAGACACGTAACTCGTCGATTTTGGACTTAATCAATTTTTCGTGCGGCACATAAGTAATTTATCCCTTTTTTATAACGGAATATTGTTGCTAACATCAATATTAGTATGTGAAAAAAATTTGGTCGGGATCCAAGATGGGGAACCATTTATAGAGGGCGCTCCAAGACACGTAACTCGTTGATTTTGGACTTTATCGATTTTTCGTGCGGCGCATAACTAATTTACCCCTTTTCTTATAACAGAATATTGTTGCTAACATCAATATTAGTATGTACAACAATTTTGGTCAAGATCGAAGATGAGGAACTATTTATAGAGGGCGCTCCAAGACACGTAACTCGTTGATTTTGGACTTTATCGATTTTTCGTGCGGCGCATAACTAATTTACCCCTTTTTTATAACGGAATATTGTTGCTAACATCAATATTAGTATATACAACAATTTTGGTCAAGATCGAAGATGAGGAACCATTTATAGAGGGCGCTCCAAGACACGTAACTCGTTGATTTTGGACTTTATCGATTTTTCGTGCGGCGCATAACTAATTTACCCCTTTTCTTATAACAGAATATTGTTGCTAACATCAATATTAGTATATACACCAATTTTGGTCGAGATCCAAGATGAGGAACAATTTATAGAGGGCGCTCCAAGACACGTAACTCGTCGATTTTGGACTTAATCAAATTTCGTGCGGCACATAAGTAATTAACCCCTTTTTTATAACGGAATATTGTTGCTAACATCAATATTAGTATGTGGAAAAAACATGGTCGGGATCAAGATGAGGAACCATTTATAGAGGGCGCTCCAAGACACGTAACTCGTTGATTTTGGACTTAATCAATTTTTCGTGCGGCGCATAAGTAATTTACCCCTTTTTTATAACGGAATATTGTTGCTAACATCAATATTAGTATGTAAAAAAATTTTGGTCAAGGATACAAGATGAGGAACCATTTATAGAGGGCGCTCCAAGACACGTAACTCGTTGATTTTGGACTTATCGATTTTTCGTGCGGCGCATAAGTAATTTACCCCTTTTTTATAACGGAATATTGTTGCTAACATCAATATTAGTATATAAAACAATTTTGGTCAAGATCGAAGATGGGGAACCTCTTATAGAGGGCGCTCCAAGACACGTAACTCGTTGATTTTGGACTTTATCGATTTTTCGTGCGGCGCATAAGTAATTTACCCCTTTTTATAACGGAATATTGTTGCTATCATCAATATTAGTATATAAAACAATTTTGGTCAAGATCGAAGATGGGAACCTTTATAGAGGGCGCTCCAAGACACGTAACTCGTTGATTTTGGACTTAATCAATTTTTCGTGCGGCACATAAGTAATTTACCCCTTTTTTATAACGGAATATTGTTGCTAACATCAATATTAGTATGTGAAAAAAATTGGTCGGGATACAAGATGACGAACCATTTATAGAGGGCGCTCCAAGACACGTAACTCGTTGATTTTGGACTTTATCGATTTTTCGTGCGGCGCATAACTAATTTACCCCTTTTTATAACAGAATATTGTTGCTAACATCAATATTAGTATATACAACAATTTTGGTCAAGATCCAAGATGAGGAACAATTTATAGAGGGCGCTCCAAGACACGTAACTCGTTGATTTTGGACTTAATCGATTTTTCGTGCGGCGCATAAGTAATTTACCCTTTTTTTATAACGGAATATTGTTGCTAACATCAATATTAGTATGTGAAAAAAATTTGGTCGGATACAAGATGAGGAACCATTTATAGAGGGCGCTCCAAGACACGTAACTCGTTGATTTTGGACTTAATCGATTTTTCGTGCGGCGCATAAGTAATTTACCCCTTTTTTATAACGGAATATTGTTGCTAACATCAATATTAGTATGTAAAAAAATTTGGTCGGGATCCAAGATGACGAACCATTTATAGAGGGCGCTCCAAGACACGTAACTCGTTGATTTTGGACTTTATCGATTTTTCGTGCGGCGCATAACTAATTTACCCCTTTTCTTATAACAGAATATTGTTGCTAACATCAATATTAGTATGTACAACAATTTTGGTCAAGATCCAAGATGAGGAACAATTTATAGAGAGCTCTCCAAGACACGTAACTCGTCGATTTTGGACTTAATCAATTTTTCGTGCGGCACATAAGTAATTTACCCCTTTTTATAACGGAATATTGTTGCTAACATCAATATTAGTATGTACAACAATTTTGGTCAAGATCCAAGATGAGGAACAATTTATAGAGGGCGCTCCAAGACACGTAACTCGTCGATTTTGGACTTAATCAATTTTTCGTGCGGCACATAAGTAATTTACCCCTTTTTTATAACGGAATATTGTTGCTAACATCAATATTAGTATGTGGAAAAAACATGGTCGGGATACAAATTGACGAACCATTTATAGAGGGCGCTCCAAGACACGTAACTCGATGATTTTGGACATTACCGATTTTTCGTGCGGCGCATAAAATTTACCCTTTTCTTATAACAGAATATTGTTGCTAACATCAATATTAGTATATACAACAATTTTGGTCAAGATCGAAGATGAGGAACTATTTATAGAGGGCGCTCCAAGACACGTAACTCGTCGATTTTGGACTTAATCAATTTTTCGTGCGGCGCATAAGTAATTTACCCCTTTTTTATAACGGAATATTGTTGCTAACATCAATATTAGTATGTGGAAAAAATGGTCGGGATCAAGATGACGAACCATTTATAGAGGGCGCTCCAAGACACGTAACTCGTTGATTTTGGACTTTATCGATTTTTCGTGCGGCGCATAAGTAATTTACCCTTTTCTTATAACAGAATATTGTTGCTAACATCAATATTAGTATGTACAACAATTTTGGTCAAGATCCAAGATGAGGAACAATTTATAGAGGGCGCTCCAAGACACGTAACTCGTTGATTTTGGACTTAATCGATTTTTCGTGCGGCGCATAAGTAATTTACCCCTTTTTTATAACAGAATATTGTTGCTAACATCAATATTAGTATGTGAAAAAAATTTGGTCAAGATCCAAGATGCGGAACCATTTATAGAGGGCGCTCCAAGACACGTAACTCGTTGATTTTGGAATTTACCGATTTTTCGTGCGGCGCATAACTAATTTACCCCTTTTGTTATAACAGAAAATTGTTGCTAACATCAATATTAGTATGTGAAAAAAATTTGGTCGGGATCCAAGATGGGGAATCATTTATAGAGGGTGCTCCAAGACACGTAACTCGTTGATTTTGGAATTTACCGATTTTTCGTGCGGCGCATAACTAATTTACCCCTTTTCTTATAACAGAATATTGTTGCTAACATCAATATTAGTATGTAAAATAATTTTGGTCAAGATCGAAGATGAGGAACCATTTATAGAGGGCGCTCCAAGACACGTAACTAGTTGATTTTGTACGTTATCGATTTTTCGTGCGGCGCATAACTAATTTAACCCTTTTCTTATAACAGAATATTGTTGCTAACATCAATATTAGTATGTACAACAATTTTGGTCAAGATCCAAGATGAGGAACCATTTATAGAGGGCGCTCCAAGACACGTAACTCGTTGATTTTGGAATTTATCGATTTTTCGTGCGGCGCATAAGTAATTTACCCCTTTTTTATAACGGAATATTGTTGCTAACATCAATATTAGTATGTGAAAAAAACATGGTCGGGATACAAGATGGGGAACCATTTAAGGAGGGCGCTCCACGACACGTAACTCGTTGATTTTGGACTTAATCAATTTTTCGTGCGGCGCATAACTAATTTACCACTTTTCTTATAACAGAATATTGTTGCTAACATCAATATTAGTATGTACAACAATTTTGGTCAAGATCGAAGATGGGGAACCTCTTCTAGAGGGCGCTCCAAGACACGTAACTCGTTGATTTTGGACATTATCGAGTTTTCGTGCGGCGCATAAGTAATTTACCCCTTTTTATAACGAATATTGTTGCTAACATCAATATTAGTATATACAACAATTTTGGTCAAGATCCAAGATGAGGAACCATTTATAGAGGGCGCTCCAAGACACGTAACTCGTTGATTTTGGACATTATCGATTTTTCGTGCGGCGCATAAGTAATTTACCCCTTTTTATAACGGAATATTGTTGCTAACATCAATATTAGTATATAAAACAATTTTGGTCAAGATCGAAGATGGGGAACCTTTATAGAGGGCGCTCCAAGACACGTAACTCGTTGATTTTGGACATTATCGATTTTTCGTGCGGCGCATAAGTAATTTACCCCTTTTTATAACGGAATATTGTTGCTAACATCAATATTAGTATGTAAAACAATTTTGGTCAAGATCGAAGATGAGGAACCTTTATAGAGGGCGCTCCAAGACACGTAACTCGTTGATTTTGGACTTTATCGATTTTTCGTGCGGCGCATAAGTAATTTACCCCTTTTCTTATAACAGAATATTGTTGCTAACATCAATATTAGTATATACAACAATTTTGGTCAAGATCGAAGATGAGGAACCTCTATAGAGGGCGCTCCAAGACACGTAACTCGTTGATTTTGGACATTATCGATTTTTCGTGCGGCGCATAAGTAATTTACCCCTTTTATAACGGAATATTGTTGCTAACATCAATATTAGTATATAAAACAATTTTGGTCAAGATCCAAGATGAGGAACCATTTATAGAGGGCGCTCCAAGACACGTAACTCGTTGATTTTGGACTTAATCGATTTTTCGTGCGGCACATAAGTAATTTACCCCTTTTTTATAACGGAATATTGTTGCTAACATCAATATTAGTATGTGAAAAAAACATGGTCGGATACAAGATGGGGAACCATTTAAGGAGGGCGCTCCAAGACACGTAACTCGTTGATTTTGGACATTATCGAGTTTTCGTGCGGCGCATAAGTAATTTACCCCTTTTTATAACGGAATATTGTTGCTATCATCAATATTAGTATATAAAAATTTTGGTCAAGATCGAAGATGGGGAACCTTTATAGAGGGCGCTCCAAGACACGTAACTCGTTGATTTTGGACATTATCGATTTTTCGTGCGGCGCATAAGTAATTTACCCCTTTTTATAACGGAATATTGTTGCTATCATCAATATTAGTATGTGAAAAAAACATGGTCGGGATACAAGATGGGGAACCATTTAAGGAGGGCGCTCCAAGACACGTAACTAGTTGATTTTGGACATTATCGAGTTTTCGTGCGGCGCATAAGTAATTTACCCCTTTTTATAACGGAATATTGTTGCTAACATCAATATTAGTATGTACAACAATTTTGGTCAAGATCCAAGATGAGGAACAATTTATAGAGAGCTCTCCAAGACACGTAACTCGTCGATTTTGGACTTAATCAATTTTTCGTGCGGCACATAAGTAATTTACCCCTTTTTTATAACGGAATATTGTTGCTAACATCAATATTAGTATGTGGAAAAAACATGGTCGGGATACAAGTTGACGAACCATTTATAGAGGGCGCTCCAAGACACGTAACTCGTTGATTTTGGACTTTACCGATTTTTCGTGCGGCGCATAACTAATTTACCCCTTTTCTTATAACAGAATATTGTTGCTAACATCAATATTAGTATGTACAACAATTTTGGTCAAGATCCAAGATGCGGAACAATTTATAGAGGGCGCTCCAAGACACGTAACTCGTTGATTTTGGAATTTACCGATTTTTCGTGCGGCGCATAAGTAATTTACCCCTTTTTTATAACAGAATATTGTTGCTAACATCAATATTAGTATGTGAAAAAAATTTGGTCGGGATCCAAGATGGGAACCATTTATAGAGGGCGCTCCAAGACACGTAACTCGTTGATTTTGGAATTTACCGATTTTTCGTGCGGCGCATAAGTAATTTACCCCTTTTTATAACGGAATATTGTTGCTAACATCAATATTAGTATGTACAACAATTTTGGTCTAGATCCAAGATGAGGAACAATTTATAGAGGGCGCTCCAAGACACAAACTCGTCGATTTTGGACGTAATCAATTTTTCGTGCTGCGCATAACTAAGTTACCCCTTTTCTTATAAAAGAATATTGTTGCTAACATCAATATTAGTATGTGGAAAAAACATGGTCGGGATACAAGTTCACGAACCATTTATAGAGGGCGCTCCGAGACACGTAACTCGTTGATTTTGGACTTTACCGATTTTTCGTGCGGCGCATAACTAATTTAACCCTTTTCTTATAACAGAATATTGTTGCTAACATCAATATTAGTATGTACAACAATTTTGGTCAAGATCCAAGATGCGGAACAATTTATAGAGGGCGCTCCAAGACACGTAACTCGTTGATTTTGGAATTTACCGATTTTTCGTGCGGCGCATAACTAATTTACCCCTTTTGTTATAACAGAAAATTGTTGCTATCATCAATATTAGTATGTGAAAAAAATTTGGTCGGGATCCAAGATGGGGAATCATTTATAGAGGGTGCTCCAAGACACGTAACTCGTTGATTTTGGAATTTACCGATTTTTCGTGCGGCGCATAACTAATTTACCCCTTTTCTTATAACGGAATATTGTTGCTAACATCAATATTAGTCTGTGAAAAAAACATGGTCGGGATACAAGATGGGGAACCATTTAAGGAGGGCGCTCCACGACACGTAACTCGTTGATTTTGGAATTTACCGATTTTTCGTGCGGCGCATAAGTAATTTACCCCTTTTTATAACGGAATATTGTTGCTGATATCAATATTAGTATGTGAAAAAAATTTGGTCGGGATCCAAGATGGGAACCATTTATAGATTGCGCTCCAAGACACGTAACTCGTTGATTTTGGAATTTATCGATTTTTCGTGCTGCGCATAACTAAGTTACCCCTTTTCTTATAAAAGAATATTGTTGCTAACATCAATATTAGTATGTGGAAAAAACATGGTCGGGATACAAGTTCACGAACCATTTATAGAGGGCGCTCCAAGACACGTAACTCGTTGATTTTGGAATTTACCGATTTTTCGTGCGGCGCATAACTAATTTAACCCTTTTCTTATAACAGAATATTGTTGCTAACATCAATATTAGTATGTACAACAATTTTGGTCAAGATCCAAGATGCGGAACAATTTATAGAGGGCGCTCCAAGACACGTAACTCGTTGATTTTGTACATTATCGATTTTTCGTGCGGCGCATAAGTAATTTAACCCTTTTCTTATAACAGAATATTGTTGCTAACATCAATATTAGTATGTACAACAATTTTGGTCAAGATCCAAGATGCGGAACAATTTATAGAGGGCGCTCCAAGACACGTAACTCGTTGATTTTGGACTTTATCGATTTTTCGTGCGGCGCATAAGTAATTTACCCCTTTTCTTATAACAGAATATTGTTGCTAACATCAATATTAGTATGTACAACAATTTTGGTCAAGATCCAAGATGAGGAACATTTATAGAGGGCGCTCCAAGACACGTAACTCGTTGATTTTGGACTTTATCGATTTTTCGTGCGGCGCATAAGTAATTTACCCTTTTCTTATAACAGAATATTGTTGCTAACATCAATATTAGTATATACAACAATTTTGGTCAAGATCGAAGATGGGGAACCTTTATAGAGGGCGCTCCAAGACACGTAACTCGTTGATTTTGGAATTTATCGATTTTTCGTGCGGCGCATAAGTAATTTACCCCTTTTTTATAACGGAATATTGTTGCTAACATCAATATTAGTATGTGGAAAAAATTTGGTCGGGATCCAAGATGGAGAACCATTTATAGAGGGCGCTCCAAGACACGTAACTCGTTGATTTTGGAATTTATCGATTTTTCGTGCGGCGCATAACTAATTTAACCCTTTTTTTATAACAGAATATTGTTGCTAACATCAATATTAGTATGTACAACAATTTTGGTCAAGATCCAAGATGAGGAACTACTGATGGAGGGCGCTCCAAGACACGTAACTCGTTGATTTTGGACATTATCGATTTTTCGTGCGGCGCATAAGTAATTTACCCCTTTTCTAACGAAATATTGTTGCTAACATCAATATTAGTATGTACAACAATTTTGGTCAAGATCAAGATGAGGAACTATTTATAGAGGGCGCTCCAAGACACGTAACTCGTTGATTTTGGACTTTATCGATTTTTCGTGCGGCGCATAAGTAATTTACCCCTTTTCTTATAACAGAATATTGTTGCTAACATCAATATTAGTATATACAACAAATTTTGGTCAAGATCGAAGATGAGGAACTATTTATAGAGGGCGCTCCAAGACACGTAACTCGTCGATTTTGGACTTAATCGATTTTTCGTGCGGCGCATAAGTAATTTACCCCTTTTTTATAACGGAATATTGTTGCTAACATCAATATTAGTATGTGAAAAAACATGGTCGGGATACAAGATGGGGAACCATTTATAGAGGGCGCTCCAAGACACGTAACTCGTTGATTTTGGAATTTATCGATTTTTCGTGCGGCGCATAAGTAATTTACCCCTTCTTATAACGGAATATTGTTGCTAACATCAATATTAGTATGTGGAAAAAATTTGGTCGGGATACAAGATGAGGAACCATTTATAGAGGGCGCTCCAAGACACGTAACTCGTTGATTTTGGACATTATCGATTTTTCGTGCGGCGCATAAGTAATTTACCCCTTTCTTATAACAGAATATTGTTGCTAACATCAATATTAGTATATACAACAATTTTGGTCAAGATCAAGATGAGGAACTATTTATAGAGGGCGCTCCAAGACACGTAACTCGTTGATTTTGGACATTATCGATTTTTCGTGCGGCGCATAAGTAATTTACCCCTTTTCTATAACAGAATATTGTTGCTAACATCAATATTAGTATGTACAACAATTTTGGTCAAGATCCAAGATGGGGAACCATTTATAGAGGGCGCTCCAAGACACGTAACTCGTCGATTTTGGACTTAATCGATTTTTCGTGCGGCGCATAAGTAATTTACCCCTTTTTTATAACGGAATATTGTTGCTAACATCAATATTAGTATGTGGAAAAAATTTGGTCGGATCCAAGATGGGGAACCATTTATAGAGGGCGCTCCAAGACACGTAACTCGTTGATTTTGGAATTTATCGATTTTTCGTGCGGCGCATAACTAATTTACCCTTTTCTTATAACAGAATATTGTTGCTAACATCAATATTAGTATGTACAACAATTTTGGTCAAGATCCAAGATGAGGAACAATTTATAGAGGGCGCTCCAAGACACGTAACTCGTTGATTTTGGACTTTATCGATTTTTCGTGCGGCGCATAAGTAATTTACCCCTTTTTATTACGGAATATTGTTGCTAACATCAATATTAGTATGTAAAAAAATTTGGTCGGGATCCAAGATGGGAACCATTTATAGAGGGCGCTCCAAGACACGTAACTCGTTGATTTTGGAATTTATCGATTTTTCGTGCGGCGCATAACTAATTTACCCCTTTCTTATAACAGAATATTGTTGCTAACATCAATATTAGTATGTACAACAATTTTGGTCAAGATCGAAGATGAGGAACCTTTATAGAGGGCGCTCCAAGACACGTAACTCGTTGATTTTGGACATTATCGATTTTTCGTGCGGCGCATAAGTAATTTACCCCTTTTTATAACGGAATATTGTTGCTAACATCAATATTAGTATGTACAACAATTTTGGTCAAGATCCAAGATGAGGAACCATTTATAGAGGGCGCTCCAAGACACGTAACTCGTTGATTTTGGACTTTATCGATTTTTCGTGCGGCGCATAAGTAATTTACCCCTTTTTATAACGGAATATTGTTGCTAACATCAATATTAGTATGTAAAACAATTTTGGTCAAGATCGAAGATGGGGAACCTTTATAGAGGGCGCTCCAAGACACGTAACTCGTTGATTTTGGACATTATCGATTTTTCGTGCGGCGCATAAGTAATTTACCCCTTTTTATAACGGAATATTGTTGCTAACATCAATATTAGTATATAAAACATTTTGGTCAAGATCCAAGATGAGGAACCTTTATAGAGGGCGCTCCACGACACGTAACTCGTTGATTTTGGACTTTATCGATTTTTCGTGCGGCGCATAACTAATTTACCACTTTTCTTATAACAGAATATTGTTGCTAACATCAATATTAGTATGTACAACAATTTTGGTCAAGATCGAAGATGGGGAACCTCTTCTAGAGGGCGCACCAAGACACGTAACTCGTTGATTTTGGACTTTATCGATTTTTCGTGCGGCGCATAAGTAATTTACCCCTTTATATAACGGAATATTGTTGCTATCATCAATATTAGTATATAAAACAATTTTGGTCAAGATCCAAGTTGACGAACCATTTATAGAGGGCGCTCCAAGACACGTAACTCGTCGATTTTGGACTTAATCGATTTTTCGTGCGGCGCATAAGTAATTTACCCCTTTTTTATAACGGAATATTGTTGCTAACATCAATATTAGTATGTGAAAAAAATTTGGTCGGGATACAAGATGGGGAACCATTTATAGAGGGCGCTCCAAGACACGTAACTCGTTGATTTTGGACTTATCGATTTTTCGTGCGGCGCATAAGTAATTTACCCCTTTTTATAACGGAATATTGTTGCTATCATCAATATTAGTATATAAAACAATTTTGGTCAAGATCGAAGATGGGGAACCTCTTCTAGAGGGCGCTCCAAGACACGTAACTCGTTGATTTTGGACTTTATCGATTTTTCGTGCGGCGCATAAGTAATTTACCCCTTTTTATATAACGGAATATTGTTGCTAACATCAATATTAGTATGTGAAAAAAATTTGGTCGGGATACAAGATGGGGAACCATTTAAGGAGGGCGCTCCAAGACACGTAACTCGTTGATTTTGGACTTTATCGATTTTTCGTGCGGCGCATAAGTAATTTACCCCTTTTTATAACGGAATATTGTTGCTAACATCAATATTAGTATGTACAACAATTTTGGTCAAGATCCAAGATGAGGAACAATTTATAGAGGGCGCTCCAAGACACGTAACTCGTCGATTTTGGACTTAATCAATTTTTCGTGCGGCACATAAGTAATTTACCCCTTTTTTATAACGGAATATTGTTGCTAACATCAATATTAGTATGTGGAAAAAACTTGGTCGGGATACAAGTTCACGAACCATTTATAGAGGGCGCTCCGAGACACGTAACTCGTTGATTTTGGACTTTACCGATTTTTCGTGCGGCGCATAACTAATTTAACCCTTTTCTTATAACAGAATATTGTTGCTAACATCAATATTAGTATGTACAACAATTTTGGTCAAGATCCAAGATGCGGAACAATTTATAGAGGGCGCTCCAAGACACGTAACTCGTTGATTTTGGAATTTACCGATTTTTCGTGCGGCGCATAAGTAATTTACCCCTTTTTTATAACAGAATATTGTTGCTAACATCAATATTAGTATGTGAAAAAAATTTGGTCGGGATCCAAGATGCGGAACAATTTATAGAGGGCGCTCCAAGACACGTAACTCGTTGATTTTGGAATTTACCGATTTTTCGTGCGGCGCATAAGTAATTTACCCCTTTTTATAACGGAATATTGTTGCTAACATCAATATTAGTATGTACAACAATTTTGGTCTAGATCCAAGATGAGGAACAATTTATAGAGGGCGCTCCAAGACACTAACTCGTTGATTTTGGACTTAATCGATTTTTCGTGCTGCGCATAACTAAGTTACCCCTTTCTTATAAAAGAATATTGTTGCTAACATCAATATTAGTATGTGGAAAAAATTTGGTCAAGATCAAGATGAGAACCATTTATAGAGGGCGCTCCAAGACACGTAACTCGTTGATTTTGGACTTATCGATTTTTCGTGCGGCGCATAAGTAATTTACCCTTTTCTTATAACAGAATATTGTTGCTAACATCAATATTAGTATGTAAACAATTTTGGTCAAGATCCAAGATGAGGAACAATTTATAGAGGGCGCTCCAAGACACGTAACTCGTTGATTTTGGAATTATCGATTTTTCGTGCGGCGCATAAGTAATTTACCCCTTTTTATAACAGAATATTGTTGCTAACATCAATATTAGTATGTGAAAAAATTTTGGTCGGGATCCAAGATGGGGAATCATTTATAGAGGGTGCTCCAAGACACGTAACTCGTTGATTTTGGAATTTACCGATTTTTCGTGCGGCGCATAACTAATTTACCCCTTTTCTTATAACGGAATATTGTTGCTAACATCAATATTAGTCTGTGAAAAAAATTTGGTCAAGATCAAGATGGGAACCATTTAAGGAGGGCGCTCCACGACACGTAACTCATTGATTTTGGAATTTACCGATTTTTCGTGCGGCGCATAAGTAATTTACCCCTTTTTATAACGGAATATTGTTGCTGATATCAATATTAGTATGTGAAAAAAATTTGGTCGGGATCCAAGATGGGATCCATTTATAGATTGCGCTCCAAGACACGTAACTCGTTGATTTTGGAATTTATCGATTTTTCGTGCTGCGCATAACTAAGTTACCCCTTTTCTTATAAAAGAATATTGTTGCTAACATCAATATTAGTATGTGGAAAAAACATGGTCGGGATACAAGTTCACGAACCATTTATAGAGGGCGCTCCGAGACACGTAACTCGATGATTTTGGACTTTATCGATTTTTCGTGCGGCGCATAAGTAATTTACCCCTTTTCTTATAACAGAATATTGTTGCTAACATCAATATTAGTATGTACAACAATTTTGGTCAAGATCCAAGATAGGGAACCATTTATAGAGGGCGCTCCAAGACACGTAACTCGTTGATTTTGGACATTATCGATTTTTCGTGCGGCGCATAAGTAATTTACCCCTTTTCTTATAACAGAATATTGTTGCTAACATCAATATTAGTATGTAAAAAAATTTTGGTCAAGATCCAAGATGGGGAACCATTTATAGAGGGCGCTCCAAGACACGTAACTCGTTGATTTTGGACTTAATCGATTTTTCGTGCGGCGCATAAGTAATTTACCCCTTTTTATAACGGAATATTGTTGCTAACATCAATATTAGTATGTACAACAATTTTGGTCAAGATCCAAGATGAGGAACATTTATAGAGGGCGCTCCAAGACACGTAACTCGTTGATTTTGGACTTTATCGATTTTTCGTGCGGCGCATAAGTAATTTACCCCTTTTCTTATAACAGAATATTGTTGCTAACATCAATATTAGTATGTACAACAAATTTTGGTCAAGATCCAAGATGAGGAACCATTTATAGAGGGCGCTCCAAGACACGTAACTCGTTGATTTTGGACTTTATCGATTTTTCGTGCGGCGCATAAGTAATTTACCCTTTTTATAACGGAATATTGTTGCTAACATCAATATTAGTATGTACAACAATTTTGGTCAAGATCCAAGATGAGGAACCATTTATGAGGGCGCTCCAAGACACGTAACTCGTTGATTTTGGACTTTATCGATTTTTCGTGCGGCGCATAACTAATTTACCCCTTTTCTTATAACAGAATATTGTTGCTAACATCAATATTAGTATGTACAACAATTTTGGTCAAGATCGAAGATGGGGAACCTCTTCTAGAGGGCGCTCCAAGACACGTAACTCGTTGATTTTGGACATTATCGATTTTTCGTGCGGCGCATAAGTAATTTTCCCCCTTTATATAACGGAATATTGTTGCTATCATCAATATTAGTATATACAACAATTTTGGTCAAGATCTAAGATGAGGAACCATTTATAGAGGGCGCTCCAAGACACGTAACTCGTTGATTTTGGACATTATCGATTTTTCGTGCGGCGCATAAGTAATTTACCCCTTTTATAACGAATATTGTTGCTAACATCAATATTAGTATATAAAACAATTTGGTCAAGATCGAAGATGGGGAACCTCTTCTAGAGGGCGCTCCAAGACACGTAACTCGTTGATTTTGGACATTATCGATTTTTCGTGCGGCGCATAAGTAATTTACCCCTTTTATATAACGGAATATTGTTGCTATCATCAATATTAGTATATAAAACAATTTTGGTCAAGATCGAAGATGGGAACCTCTTCTAGAGGGCGCTCCAAGACACGTAACTCGTTGATTTTGGACTTTATCGATTTTTCGTGCGGCGCATAAGTAATTTATCCCTTTTCTTCTAACAGAATATTGTTACTAACATCAATATTAGTATATACACCAATTTTGGTCAAGATCGAAGATGGGGAACCTCTTCTAGAGGGCGCACCAAGACACGTAACTCGTTGATTTTGGACATTATCGATTTTTCGTGCGGCGCATAAGTAATTTACCCCTTTATATAACGGAATATTGTTGCTATCATCAATATTAGTATATAAAACAATTTTGGTCAAGATCCAAGTTGACGAACCATTTATAGAGGGCGCTCCAAGACACGTAACTCGTCGATTTTGGACTTAATCAATTTTTTGTGCGGCACATAAGTAATTTACCCCTTTTTTATAACGGAATATTGTTGCTAACATCAATATTAGTATGTGAAAAAAACATGGTCCGGATACAAGATGGGGAACCATTTAAGGAGGGCGCTCCACGACACGTAACTCGTTGATTTTGGACATTATCGAGTTTTCGTGCGGCGCATAAGTAATTTACCCCTTTATATAACGGAATATTGTTGCTATCATCAATATTAGTATATAAAACAATTTTGGTCAAGATCGAAGATGGGGAACCTCTTCTAGAGGGCGCTCCAAGACACGTAACTCGTTGATTTTGGACATTATCGAGTTTTCGTGCGGCGCATAAGTAATTTACCCCTTTATATAACGGAATATTGTTGCTATCATCAATATTAGTATGTGAAAAAAACATGGTCGGGATACAAGATGGGGAACCATTTAAGGAGGGCGCTCCAAGACACGTAACTAGTTGATTTTGGACATTTTCGAGTTTTCGTGCGGCGCATAAGTAATTTACCCCTTTTTATAACGGAATATTGTTGCTAACATCAATATTAGTATGTACAACAATTTTGGTCTAGATCCAAGATGAGGAACAATTTATAGAGGGCGCTCCAAGACACAAACTCGTCGATTTTGGACGTAATCAATTTTTCGTGCGGCACATAAGTAATTTATCCCTTTTTTATAACGGAATATTGTTGCTAACATCAATATTAGTATGTGGAAAAAACATGGTCGGGATACAAGTTCACGAACCATTTATAGAGGGCGTTCCAAGACACGTAAGTCGATGATTTTGGACTTTACCGATTTTTCGTGCGGCGCATAACTAATTTAACCCTTTTCTTATAACAGAATATTGTTGCTAACATCAATATTAGTATGTACAACAATTTTGGTCAAGATCCAAGATGCGGAACAATTTATAGAGGGCGCTCCAAAACACGTAACTCGTTGATTTTGGAATTTACCGATTTTTCGTGCGGCGCATAACTAATTTACCCCTTTTGTTATAACAGAAAATTGTTGCTATCATCAATATTAGTATGTGAAAAAAATTTGGTCGGGATCCAAGATGGGGAACCATTTATAGAGGGCGCTCCAAGACACGTAACTCGTTGATTTTGGAATTTACCGATTTTTCGTGCGGCGCATAAGTAATTTACCCCTTTTTATAACGAATATTGTTGCTAACATCAATATTAGTATGTAAAACAATTTTGGTCAAGATCCAAGATGAGGAACATTTATAGAGGGCGCTCCAAGACACGTAACTCGTTGATTTTGGACGTAATCGATTTTTCGTGCGGCGCATAAGTAATTTACCCCTTTTTTATAACGAATATTGTTGCTAACATCAATATTAGTATGTACAACAATTTTGGTCAAGATCC
Organism: Nasonia vitripennis; assembly: GCF_009193385.2. Taxonomy (NCBI): domain Eukaryota; kingdom Metazoa; phylum Arthropoda; class Insecta; order Hymenoptera; family Pteromalidae; genus Nasonia; species Nasonia vitripennis. Next base: position 51,444 of record NW_022279802.1, read on the forward strand.
AAGATGAGGAACCATTTATAGAGGGCGCTCCAAGACACGTAACTCGTTGATTTTGGACTTTATCGATTTTTCGTGCGGCGCATAACTAATTTACCCCTTTTCTTATAACAGAATATTGTTGCTAACATCAATATTAGTATGTACAACAATTTTGGTCAAGATCCAAGATGAGGAACCATTTATAGAGGGCGCTCCAAGACACGTAACTCGTTGATTTTGGACTTAATCGATTTTTCGTGCGGCGCATAAGTAATTTACCCCTTTTTTATAACAGAATATTGTTGCTAACATCAATATTAGTATGTACAACAATTTTGGTCAAGATCGAAGATGAGGAACTATTTATAGAGGGCGCTCCAAGACACGTAACTCGTTGATTTTGGACTTTATCGATTTTTCGTGCGGCGCATAAGTAATTTACCCCTTTTTTATAACGGAATATTGTTGCTAACATCAATATTAGTCTGTGAAAAAAACATGGTCGGGATACAAGATGGGGAACCATTTAAGGAGGGCGCTCCACGACACGTAACTCATTGATTTTGGAATTTACCGATTTTTCGTGCGGCGCATAAGTAATTTACCCCTTTTTATAACGGAATATTGTTGCTGATATCAATATTAGTATGTGAAAAAAATTTGGTCGGGATCCAAGATGGGATCCATTTATAGATTGCGCTCCAAGACACGTAACTCGTTGATTTTGGACTTTCGATTTTTCGTGCGGCGCATAAGTAATTTACCCCTTTTCTTATAAAAGAATATTGTTGCTAACATCAATGTTAATATATACAACAATTTTGGTCAAGATCTAAGATGAGGAACCATTTATAGAGGGCGCTCCAAGACACGTAACTCGTTGATTTTGGACTTTATCGATTTTTCGTGCGGCGCATAAGTAATTTTACCCCTTTTCTTATAACAGAATATTGTTGCTAACATCAATATTAGTATGTACAACAATTTTGGTCAAGATCGAAGATGGGGAACCATTTATAGAGGGCGCTCCAAGACACGTAACTCGTTGATTTTGGACTTAATCGATTTTTCGTGCGGCGCATAAGTAATTTACCCCTTTTTATAACGGAATATTGTTGCTAACATCAATATTAGTATGTGAAAAAAATTTGGTCGGGATCCAAGATGGGGAACCATTTATAGAGGGCGCTCCAAGACACGTAACTCGTTGATTTTGGAATTTACCGATTTTTCGTGCGGCGCATAACTAATTTACCCCTTTTCTTATAACAGAATATTGTTGCTAACATCAATATTAGTATGTACAACAATTTTGGTCAAGATCCAAGATGAGGAACAATTTATAGAGGGCGCTCCAAGACACGTAACTCGTTGATTTTGGACTTTATCGATTTTTCGTGCGGCGCATAAGTAATTTACCCCTTCTTATAACGGAATATTGTTGCTAACATCAATATTAGTATGTGAAAAAAAATTTGGTCGGGATCCAAGATGGGGAACCATTTATAGAGGGCGCTCCAAGACACGTAACTCGTTGATTTTGGAACTTTATCGATTTTTCGTGCGGCGCATAAGTAATTTACCCCTTTTCTTATAACAGAATATTGTTGCTAACATCAATATTAGTATGTAAAAAAATTTTGGTCAAGATCCAAGATGGGAACCATTTATAGAGGGCGCTCCAAGACACGTAACTCGTTGATTTTGGACTTATCGATTTTTCGTGCGGCGCATAAGTAATTTACCCTTTTCTTATAACAGAATATTGTTGCTAACATCAATATTAGTATGTACAACAATTTTGGTCAAGATCCAAGATGAGGAACAATTTATAGAGGGCGCTCCAAGACACGTAACTCGTCGATTTTGGACTTAATCAATTTTTCGTGCGGCGCATAAGTAATTTACCCCTTTTTTTATAACAGAATATTGTTGCTAACATCAATATTAGTATGTAAAAAAACATGGTCGGGATACAAAATTGACGAACCATTTATAGAGGGCGCTCCAAGACACGTAACTCGATGATTTTGGACATTATCGATTTTTCGTGCGGCGCATAAGTAATTTCCCCCTTTATATAACGGAATATTGTTGCTATCATCAATATTAGTATATACAACAATTTTGGTCAAGATCTAAGATGAGGAACCATTTATAGAGGGCGCTCCAAGACACGTAACTCGTTGATTTTGGACATTATCGATTTTTCGTGCGGCGCATAAGTAATTTACCCCTTTTTATAACGGAATATTGTTGCTAACATCAATATTAGTATGTACAAACAATTTTGGTCAAGATCAAGATGAGGAACCATTTATAGAGGGCGCTCCAAGACACGTAACTCGTTGATTTTGGACTTTATCGATTTTTCGTGCGGCGCATAAGTAATTTACCCCTTTTTTATAACGGAATATTGTTGCTAACATCAATATTAGTATATAAAACAATTTTGGTCAAGATCGAAGATGAGGGACCATTTATAGAGGGCGCTCCAAGACACGTAACTCGTTGATTTTGGACTTAATCGATTTTTCGTGCGGCGCATAAGTAATTTACCCCTTTTCTTATAACAGAATATTGTTGCTAACATCAATATTAGTATGTACAACAATTTTGGTCAAGATCCAAGATGAGGAACAATTATAGAGGGCGCTCCAAGACACGTAACTCGTGATTTTGGACTTAATCAATTTTTCGTGCGGCGCATAAGTAATTTACCCCTTTCTTATAAACAGAATATTGTTGCTAACATCAATATTAGTATGTGGAAAAAAACATGGTCGGGATACAAGATGAGGAACCATTTATAGAGGGCGCTCCAAGACACGTAACTCGATGATTTTGGACATTATCGATTTTTCGTGCGGCGCATAAGTAATTTACCCCTTTTTATAACGGAATATTGTTGCTAACATCAATATTAGTATGTACAACAATTTTGGTCAAGATCAAGATGAGGAACCATTTATAGAGGGCGCTCCAAGACACGTAACTCGTTGATTTTGGACATTATCGATTTTTCGTGCGGCGCATAAGTAATTTACCCCTTTTTATAACGGAATATTGTTGCTAACATCAATATTAGTATATACAACAATTTTGGTCAAGATCGAAGATGAGGAACCATTTATAGAGGGCGCTCCAAGACACGTAACTCGTTGATTTTGGACATTATCGATTTTTCGTGCGGCGCATAAGTAATTTACCCCTTTTTATAACGGAATATTGTTGCTAACATCAATATTAGTATATAAAACAATTTTGGTCAAGATCGAAGATGGGAACCTTATAGAGGGCGCTCCAAGACACGTAACTCGTTGATTTTGGACTTTATCGATTTTTCGTGCGGCGCATAAGTAATTTACCCCTTTCTTATAACAGAATATTGTTGCTAACATCAATATTAGTATGTACAACAATTTTGGTCAAGATCCAAGATGAGGAACCATTTATAGAGGGCGCTCCAAGACACGTAACTCGTTGATTTTGGACTTAATCGATTTTTCGTGCGGCGCATAAGTAATTTACCCCTTTTCTTATAACAGAATATTGTTGCTAACATCAATATTAGTATATACAACAATTTTGGTCAAGATCGAAGATGAGGAACTATTTATAGAGGGCGCTCCAAGACACGTAACTCGTTGATTTTGGATTTATCGATTTTTCGTGCGGCGCATAAGTAATTTACCCCTTTTTATAACGGAATATTGTTGCTAACATCAATATTAGTATGTGGAAAAAACATGGTCGGGATACAAGATGAGGAACCATTTATAGAGGGCGCTCCAAGACACGTAACTCGTTGATTTTGGACTTTATCGATTTTTCGTGCGGCGCATAAGTAATTTACCCCTTTTTATAACGGAATATTGTTGCTAACATCAATATTAGTATGTGGACAAAATTTTGGTCGGGATACAAGATGACGAACCATTTATAGAGGGCGCTCCAAGACACGTAACTCGTTGATTTTGGAATTTATCGATTTTTCGTGCGGCGCATAAGTAATTTACCCCTTTCTTATAACAGAATATTGTTGCTAACATCAATATTAGTATATACAACAATTTTGGTCAAGATCAAGATGGGAACCTTTATAGAGGGCGCTCCAAGACACGTAACTCGTTGATTTTGGACATTATCGATTTTTCGTGCGGCGCATAAGTAATTTACCCCTTTTTATAACGGAATATTGTTGCTAACATCAATATTAGTATATAAAACAATTTTGGTCAAGATCCAAGATGAGGAACCATTTATAGAGGGCGCTCCAAGACACGTAACTCGTTGATTTTGGACTTAATCAATTTTTCGTGCGGCGCATAAGTAATTTACCCCTTTTTTATAACGGAATATTGTTGCTAACATCAATATTAGTATGTGAAAAAAACATGGTCGGGATACAAGTTGACGAACCATTTATAGAGGGCGCTCCAAGACACGTAACTCGTTGATTTTGGACTTTATCGATTTTTCGTGCGGCGCATAAGTAATTTACCCCTTTTTATAACGGAATATTGTTGCTATCATCAATATTAGTATATAAAACAATTTTGGTCAAGATCGAAGATGGGGAACCTCTTCTAGAGGGCGCTCCAAGACACGTAACTCGTTGATTTTGGACTTATCGATTTTTCGTGCGGCGCATAAGTAATTTACCCCTTTTTATAACGGAATATTGTTGCTAACATCAATATTAGTATGTGAAAAAAATTTGGTCGGGATACAAGATGAGGAACCATTTATAGAGGGCGCTCCAAGACACGTAACTCGTTGATTTTGGACTTTCGATTTTTCGTGCGGCGCATAAGTAATTTACCCCTTTTTATAACAGAATATTGTTGCTAACATCAATATTAGTATGTACAACAATTTTGGTCAAGATCCAAGATGAGGAACAATTTATAGAGGGCGCTCCAAGACACGTAACTCGTTGATTTTGGACTTAATCAATTTTTCGTGCGGCGCATAAGTAATTTACCCTTTTTTATAACGGAATATTGTTGCTAACATCAATATTAGTATGTAAAAAAACATTGGTCGGGATACAAGATGAGGAACCATTTATAGAGGGCGCTCCAAGACACGTAACTCGATGATTTTGGACTTTACCGATTTTTCGTGCGGCGCATAACTAATTTAACCCTTTTCTTATAACAGAATATTGTTGCTAACATCAATATTAGTATGTACAACAATTTTGGTCAAGATCCAAGATGCGGAACAATTTATAGAGGGCGCTCCAAGACACGTAACTCGTTGATTTTGGAATTTACCGATTTTTCGTGCGGCGCATAACTAATTTACCCCTTTTCTTATAACAGAATATTGTTGCTAACATCAATATTAGTATGTGAAAAAAATTTGGTCGGATCCAAGATGGGGAATCATTTATAGAGGGTGCTCCAAGACACGTAACTCGTTGATTTTGGAATTTACCGATTTTTCGTGCGGCGCATAAGTAATTTACCCCTTTTTATAACGGAATATTGTTGCTGATATCAATATTAGTATGTGAAAAAAATTTGGTCAAGATCCAAGATGCGGAACAATTTATAGAGGGCGCTCCAAGACACGTAACTCGTTGATTTTGGAATTTACCGATTTTTCGTGCGGCGCATAACTAATTTACCCCTTTTTTATAACGAAATATTGTTGCTAACATCAATATTAGTATGTACAACAATTTTGGTCAAGATCGAAGATGAGGAACTATTTATAGAGGGCGCTCCAAGACACGTAACTCGTTGATTTTGGACTTTACCGATTTTTCGTGCGGCGCATAACTAATTTACCCCTTTTCTTATAACAGAATATTGTTGCTATCATCAATATTAGTATTTGAAAAAAATTTGGTCAAGATCCAAGATGCGGAACAATTTATAGAGGGCGCTCCAAGACACGTATCTCGTTGATTTTGGAATTTACCGATTTTTCGTGCGGCGCATAACTAATTTACCCCTTTTCTAATAACAGAATATTGTTGCTAACATCAATATTAGCGTGTAAAATAATTTTGGTCAAGATCGAAGATGAGGAACTATTTATAGACGGCGCTCCAAGACCCGTAACTAGTTGATTTTGTACGTTATCGATTTTTCGTGCGGCGCATAAGTAATTTACCCCTTTATATAATGGAATATTGTTGCTATCATCAATATTAGTATATAAAACAATTTTGGTCAAGATCGAAGATGGGGAACAATTTATTGAGGGCGCTCCAAGACACGTAACTTGTTGATTTTGCAATTTATCGATTTTTCATGCGGCGCATAACTAATTTACCCCTTTTCTAATAACAGAATATTGTTGCTAACATCAATATTAGCGTGTAAAATAATTTTGGTCAAGATCGAAGATGAGGAACTATTTATAGACGGCGCTCCAAGACACGTAACTAGTTGATTTTGTACATTATCGATTTTTCGTGCGGGGCATAACTAATTTATCCCTTTTCTTATAACAGAATATTGTTGCTGACATCAATATTAGTATATACAACAATTTTGGTCAAGATCCAAGATGAGGAACCATTTATAGAGGGCGCTCCAAGACACGTAACTCGTTGATTTTGGACTTTATCGATTTTTCGTGCGGCGCATAAGTAATTTACCCCTTTTTATAACGAATATTGTTGCTAACATCAATATTAGTATATACACCAATTTTGGTCAAGATCGAAGATGAGGAACTATTTATAGAGGGCGCTCCAAGACACGTAACTCGTTGATTTTGGAATTTACCGATTTTTCGTGCGGCGCATAAGTAATTTACCCCTTTTTATAACGGAATATTGTTGCTGATATCAATATTAGTAGGTGAAAAAAATTTGGTCGGGATCCAAGATGCGGAACAATTTATAGAGGGCGCTCCAAGACACGTAACTCGTTGATTTTGGAATTTACCGATTTTTCGTGCGGCGCATAAGTAATTTACCCCTTTTTATAACGGAATATTGTTGCTAACATCAATATTAGTATGTACAACAATTTTGGTCTAGATCCAAGATGAGGAACAATTTATAGAGGGCGCTCCAAGACACAAACTCGTCGATTTTGGACGTAATCAATTTTTCGTGCGGCACATAAGTAATTTACCCCTTTTGTTATAACAGAAAATTGTTGCTATCATCAATATTAGTATGTGAAAAAAATTTGGTCGGAATCCAAGATGGGGAATCATTTATAGAGGGTGCTCCAAGACACGTAACTCGTTGATTTTGGAATTTACCGATTTTTCGTGCGGCGCATAAGTAATTTACCCCTTTTTATAACGGAATATTGTTGCTGATATCAATATTAGTAGGTGAAAAAAATTTGGTCGGGATCCAAGATGCGGAACAATTTATAGAGGGCGCTCCAAGACACGTAACTCGTTGATTTTGGAATTTACCGATTTTTCGTGCGGCGCATAAGTAATTTACCCTTTTTTATAACGAAATATTGTTGCTAATATCAATATTAGTATATACACCAATTTTGGTCAAGATCGAAGATGAGGAACTACTGATAGAGGGCGCTCCGAGACACGTAACTCGTTGATTTTGGACTTTACCGATTTTTCGTGCGGCGCATAACTAATTTACCCTTTTCTTATAACAGAATATTGTTGCTAACATCAATATTAGTATGTACAACAATTTTGGTCAAGATCCAAGATGCGGAACAATTTATAGAGGGCGCTCCAAGACACGTAACTCGTTGATTTTGGAATTTACCGATTTTTCGTGCGGCGCATAACTAATTTACCCCTTTTCTTATAACAGAAATTGTTGCTATCATCAATATTAGTATTTGAAAAAAATTTGGTCAAGATCCAAGATGGGAACATTTATAGAGGGCGCTCCAAGACACGTAACTCGTTGATTTTGGAATTTACCGATTTTTCGTGCGGCGCATAACTAATTTACCCCTTTTCTTATAACGGAATATTGTTGCTAACATCAATATTAGTCTGTGAAAAAAACATGGTCGGGATACAAGATGGGGAACCATTTAAGGAGGGCGCTCCACGACACGTAACTCATTGATTTTGGAATTTACCGATTTTTCGTGCGGCGCATAAGTAATTTACCCCTTTTTATAACGGAATATTGTTGCTGACATCAATATTAGTATGTGAAAAAATTTTGGTCAAGATCCAAGATGGAACCATTTATAGAGGGCGCTCCAAGACACGTAACTCGTTGATTTTGGAATTTATCGATTTTTCGTGCGGCGCATAACTAATTTACCCCTTTTCTTATAACGGAATATTGTTGCTAACATCAATATTAGTATGTGGAAAAAACATGGTCGGGATACAAGTTCACGAACCATTTATAGAGGGCGCTCCGAGACACGTAACTCGATGATTTTGGACTTTACCGATTTTTCGTGCGGCGCATAACTAATTTAACCCTTTTCTTATAACAGAATATTGTTGCTAACATCAATATTAGTATGTACAACAATTTTGGTCAAGATCCAAGATGCGGAACAATTTATAGAGGGCGCTCCAAGACACGTAACTCGTTGATTTTGGAATTTACCGATTTTTCTTGCGGCGCATAACTAATTTACCCCTTTTCTTATAACAGAAATTGTTGCTATCATCAATATTAGTATTTGAAAAAAATTTGGTCAAGATCCAAGATGCGGAACAATTTATAGAGGGCGCTCCAAGACACGTAACTCGTTGATTTTGGAATTTATCGATTTTTCGTGCGGCGCATAACTAATTTACCCCTTTTCTTATAACAGAATATTGTTGCTAACATCAATATTAGCGTGTAAAATAATTTTGGTCAAGATCGAAGATGAGGAACTATTTATAGACGGCGCTCCAAGACACGTAACTAGTTGATTTTGTACGTTATCGATTTTTCGTGCGGCGCATAAGTAATTTACCCCTTTATATAACGGAATATTGTTGCTATCATCAATATTAGTATATAAAACAATTTTGGTCAAGATCGAAGATGGGAACCATTTATAGAGGGCGCTCCAAGACACGTAACTCGTTGATTTTGGACTTTATCGATTTTTCGTGCGGCGCATAACTAATTTACCCCTTTTCTTATAACAGAATATTGTTGCTAACATCAATATTAGCGTGTAAAATAATTTTGGTCAAGATCGAAGATGAGGAACTATTTATAGACGGCGCTCCAAGACACGTAACTAGTTGATTTTGTACATTATCGATTTTTCGTGCGGCGCATAACTAATTTATCCCTTTTCTTATAACAGAATATTGTTGCTAACATCAATATTAGTATATACAACAATTTTGGTCAAGATCCAAGATGAGGAACAATTTATAGAGGGCGCTCCAAGACACGTAACTCGTTGATTTTGGAATTTATCGATTTTTCGTGCGGCGCATAACTAATTTACCCCTTTTCTTATAACGGAATATTGTTGCTAACATCAATATTAGTATGTACAACAATTTTGGTCAAGATCGAAGATGAGGAACTATTTATAGAGGGCGCTCCAAGACACGTAACTCGTTGATTTTGGACTTTATCGATTTTTCGTGCGGCGCATAAGTAATTTACCCCTTTTTTATAACGGAATATTGTTGCTAACATCAATATTAGTATATAAAACAATTTTGGTCAAGATCGAAGATGAGGAACCATTTATAGAGGGCGCTCCAAGACACGTAACTCGTTGATTTTGGACTTTATCGATTTTTCGTGCGGCGCATAAGTAATTTACCCCTTTTTATAACGGAATATTGTTGCTAACATCAATATTAGTATGTAAAAACAATTTTGGTCAAGATCGAAGATGGGGAACCTTTATAGAGGGCGCTCCAAGACACGTAACTCGTTGATTTTGGACTTATCGATTTTTCGTGCGGCGCATAAGTAATTTACCCTTTTCTTATAACAGAATATTGTTGCTAACATCAATATTAGTATATACAACAATTTTGGTCGAGATCCAAGATGAGGAACAATTTATAGAGGGCGCTCCAAGACACGTAACTCGTTGATTTTGGACTTAATCAATTTTTCGTGCGGCGCATAAGTAATTTACCCCTTTTTATAACGGAATATTGTTGCTAACATCAATATTAGTATGTGAAAAAAATTTTGGTCGGGATCAAGATGAGGAACCATTTATAGAGGGCGCTCCAAGACACGTAACTCGTTGATTTTGGACTTTATCGATTTTTCGTGCGGCGCATAAGTAATTTACCCCTTTTTATAACAGAATATTGTTGCTAACATCAATATTAGTATATAAAACAATTTTGGTCAAGATCGAAGATGGGAACCTTTATAGAGGGCGCTCCAAGACACGTAACTCGTTGATTTTGGACTTTATCGATTTTTCGTGCGGCGCATAAGTAATTTACCCCTTAATATAACGGAATATTGTTGCTATCATCAATATTAGTATATAAAACAATTTTGGTCAAGATCGAAGATGGGGAACCTCTTCTAGAGGGCGCTCCAAGACACGTAACTCGTTGATTTTGGACTTTATCGATTTTTCGTGCGGCGCATAAGTAATTTACCCCTTTTTTTATAACAGAAAATTGTTGCTAACATCAATATTAGTATGTGAAAAAAATTTGGTCGGGATCCAAGATGGGGAACCATTTAAGGAGGGCGCTCCACGACACGTAACTCGTTGATTTTGGACTTAATCAATTTTTCGTGCGGCACATAAGTAATTTACCCCTTTTTTATAACGGAATATTGTTGCTAACATCAATATTAGTATGTACAACAATTTTGGTCAAGATCCAAGATGAGGAACAATTTATAGAGGGCGCTCCAAGACACGTAACTCGTGATTTTGGACTTTATCGATTTTTCGTGCGGCGCATAAGTAATTTAACCCTTTTCTTATAACAGAATATTGTTGCTAACATCAATATTAGTATGTGGAAAAAACATGGTCGGGATCAAGATGAGGAACCATTTATAGAGGGCGCTCCAAGACACGTAACTCGTTGATTTTGGACTTTACGATTTTTCGTGCGGCGCATAACTAATTTAACCCTTTTCTTATAACAGAATATTGTTGCTAACATCAATATTAGTATATACAACAATTTTGGTCAAGATCGAAGATGAGGAACTATTATAGAGGGCGCTCCAAGACACGTAACTCGTTGATTTTGGACTTTATCAATTTTTCGTGCGGCGCATAAGTAATTTACCCCTTTTTATAACGGAATATTGTTGCTAACATCAATATTAGTATGTGGAAAAACATGGTCGGGATACAAGATGACGAACCATTTATAGAGGGCGCTCCAAGACACGTAACTCGTTGATTTTGGACTTTATCGATTTTTCGTGCGGCGCATAACTAATTTACCCCTTTCTTATAACAGAATATTGTTGCTAACATCAATATTAGTATGTACAAACAATTTTGGTCAAGATCGAAGATGAGAAACTACTTATAGAGGGCGCTCCAAGACACGTAACTCGTTGATTTTGGACTTTATCGATTTTTTCGTGCGGCGCATAAGTAATTTACCCCTTTTTTATAACAGAATATTGTTGCTAACATCAATATTAGTATGTAAACAATTTTGGTCAAGATCCAAGATGAGGAACCATTTATAGAGAGCTCTCCAAGACACGTAACTCGTCGATTTTGGACTTAATCAATTTTTCGTGCGGCACATAAGTAATTTACCCCTTTTCTTATAAAAGAATATTGTTGCTAACATCAATATTAGTATGTAATTTTGGTCAAGATCCAAGATGAGGAACAATTTATAGAGAGCTCTCCAAGACACGTAACTCGTCGATTTTGGACTTAATCAATTTTTCGTGCGGCACATAAGTAATTTATCCCTTTTTTATAACGGAATATTGTTGCTAATATCAATATTAGTATGTACAACAATTTTGGTCAAGATCCAAGATGAGGAACAATTTATAGAGAGCTCTCCAAGACACGTAACTCGTCGATTTTGGACTTAATCAATTTTTCGTGCGGCACATAAGTAATTTACCCCTTTTTTATAACGGAATATTGTTGCTAACATCAATATTAGTATGTACAACAATTTTGGTCAAGATCCAAGATGAGGAACAATTTATAGAGGGCGCTCCAAGACACGTAACTCGTTGATTTTGGACTTTATCGATTTTTCGTGCGGCGCATAAGTAATTTACCCCTTTATAACGGAATATTGTTGCTAACATCAATATTAGTATGTAAAAACAATTTGGTCAAGATCCAAGATGGGAACCTTTATAGAGGGCGCTCCAAGACACGTAACTCGTTGATTTTGGACTTTATCGATTTTTCGTGCGGCGCATAAGTAATTTACCCCTTTTTATAACGGAATATTGTTGCTATCATCAATATTAGTATATAAAACAATTTTGGTCAAGATCGAAGATGGGGAACCATTTATAGAGGGCGCTCCAAGACACGTAACTCGTTGATTTTGGACTTTATCGATTTTTCGTGCGGCACATAAGTAATTTACCCCTTTTTTTATAACAGAAAATTGTTGCTAACATCAATATTAGTATGTAAAAAAATTTGGTCAAGATAAGATGGGGAACCATTTATAGAGGGCGCTCCAAGACACGTAACTCGTTGATTTTGGACTTTACCGATTTTTCGTGCGGCGCATAACTAATTTAACCCTTTTCTTATAACGGAATATTGTTGCTAACATCAATATTAGTATGTACAACAATTTTGGTCAAGATCCAAGATGAGGAACATTTATAGAGGGCGCTCCAAGACACAACTCGTCGATTTTGGACTTAATCAATTTTTCGTGCGGCACATAAGTAATTTACCCTTTTTTTATAACGGAATATTGTTGCTAACATCAATATTAGTATGTGGAAAAAAACATGGTCGGGATACAAGATGGGACGAACCATTTATAGAGGGCGCTCCAAGACACGTAACTCGTTGATTTTGGAACTTTATCGATTTTTCGTGCGGCGCATAAGTAATTTACCCCTTTTCTTATAACAGAATATTGTTGCTAACATCAATATTAGTATGTACACAATTTTGGTCAAGATCGAAGATGAGGAACCATTTATAGAGGGCGCTCCAAGACACGTAACTCGTCGATTTTGGACTTAATCGATTTTTCGTGCGGCGCATAAGTAATTTACCCTTTTTTATAACGGAATATTGTTGCTAACATCAATATTAGTATGTACAAAAAATTTGGTCGGGATCCAAGATGGGGAACCATTTATAGAGGGCGCTCCAAGACACGTAACTCGTTGATTTTGGACTTTATCGATTTTTCGTGCGGCGCATAAGTAATTTACCCCTTTTATAACGAATATTGTTGCTAACATCAATATTAGTATGTAAAAAAAATTTTGGTCGGGATCCAAGATGAGGAACCATTTATAGAGGGCGCTCCAAGACACGTAACTCGTTGATTTTGGACTTTATCGATTTTTCGTGCGGCGCATAAGTAATTTACCCCTTTTCTTATAACAGAATATTGTTGCTAACATCAATATTAGTATGTAAAAAAAATTTTGGTCGGGATCCAAGATGGGAACCATTTATAGAGGGCGCTCCAAGACACGTAACTCGTGATTTTGGACTTTATCGATTTTTCGTGCGGCGCATAAGTAATTTAACCCTTTTCTTATAACAGAATATTGTTGCTAACATCAATATTAGTATGTACAAAATTTTGGTCAAGATCCAAGATGAGGAACAATTTATAGAGGGCGCTCCAAGACACGTAACTCCGATTTTGGACTTAATCGATTTTTCGTGCGGCACATAAGTAATTTACCCCTTTTTTATAACGGAATATTGTTGCTAACATCAATATTAGTATGTGGAAAAAAACATGGTCGGGATCCAAGATGAGGAACCATTTATAGAGGGCGCTCCAAGACACGTAACTCGTTGATTTTGGAATTATCGATTTTTCGTGCGGCGCATAA